>NC_087461.1:6679166-6982196 GCF_036321535.1 Camelus dromedarius
GTTATGAGATCTTTGTCTTCAAAGAGTTAATATTAACTTGTTGCTGACTGCCCAAAGACAGATTGGCAGTTATTCAAAAGGCAACATCCATCCAGACTTTTGTCTGGGGGGAAAAGTCTAAATCATAAGACATCAATGTGGGCCAACCTTAGGAAGAGAGAATTTAGAGAACATCCCTTCCATGGCAAGATGCTGTCAGATCTTGTCATAGCAGGGATGATGAGCTCCCCCAGGATGGGGCATGACTTCAGACATGGATGAAACACAGAGGCTCTGAGAGCAGGAAGGTGAGTTTCTGCAGCACAGTGGGAGGGGCGGACTTGCTGGGAGCATCAATGTCTGGCAGACTGCCCAGTACCTCATGGGTAATGAGGGGGGCAGGCAGCACTGTGGATGCAGGACCTGGCCCCGACCCAGCCAATTGGAGCCTGGAATTCTTGTTTCATACAAAGGGAGGAATGCAGGCACCTGGATAATGACAGAAATCACATTTTTTTCCAGCCAAGAGAGTAGAGTCTGAGTAGATTAAATTTGGTAGAGGAAAAAAAGAAAGAAAAGGAATATTACATTCTTCAACTTGTGTACTATAGAATAACTTTTAAAATGATTATAGTACCCCTGAATAGCCTCTGTGATTTTTAAAAGATACAGGCTTTTAAAAAAATTTTATTGAAAAAACAGAATTTAGTTGATCTACGGTGTTGTGTTAGTTTCTGGTGTACAGCATAGTGATTCAGTTATGTATATGTATATATGTATATTCTTTCTTGTATTCTTTTTCATTATAGGTTATTACAAGCTCTTGAATATAGTTCCCTGTGCTATAAACTAGGACCTTGTTTATTTATTTTATATATTGTAGTATCTGCTAATCCTGATCTCCAGAGTATTCATTCTCTTTTGGTACTGAAAGATACTATGCCCTCCCTCCATAAAATCCATAAAGGGTTTATTAAAAAAATATTAAGAGGGAAAAATAAAAATTTTATTTACATACCAGATCATGGACACAGAAAACAAACTGTGGGTTACCAGGGGGGAAAAGAAGGAGAAGGGCTAAATTAGGAGTTTGGGATTAGCAGATACAAACTGCCATACATAAAATAGATAAGCGACAAGGCCCTACTGTATAGCACAGGGAACTATATTCAATGTCTTGTAATGAGCTCTAATGGAAAAGAATCTGAAAAAATATATGTATGTATGTATAACTATAACTGAATCATTTTGCTGTACACATGAAACTAACATTGTAAATTCACTACAGTTCAGTAAAAAAATTAAAAGTAAAAAAAAATGGGGGGAAAATGAAATAATTCTAAAGAAATAATAATAAAAAAAAGATTAAGAGGGAGAGAGAAGATAAGGAACTGAATCATTAATAGTTTAGATAAACTCTCTGTCACTAGGAATGAAGGCTTCAACTCCTAGATATTAAAACAGGGAGAATAGCAGGAAAGAAGAAATAACAGTCAAATCCCCTACTATGTGCCTGGGAGTCTGCTGTGTGTTAAGGGGCATAGATATTATGACCTTCACTTTTATAGATGTGGAGAGTCTCATAGGATTTTTTTTAATTTGTCTGTGTCCTAACAGCTCACAAGCAGCAAAGATGGGATTTACAGCAGTACCTTCTTCTACAAATGATTGTTCTTTCTGCCGTTCCCATCTGTCTCTCTAAAATGTCTAGTGCTCTCGGGGGTGGGGGAGGAGGGGGATTAGGAGGTGAGTCTGAGAGCCTTCAAGTGAGCTTATGGTAATTTTATGTCACCTGCCTTCTAGCAGGGAAACACTCATTTTAAATGGGCCGAAGGAAATTTTTTTTTTTTTTTTTTGAAACTGATCAATTTCCAACTATGAGGCTAAATTTTTAGGGACAGGAAACATGAGTGATTGGAAGCAAGGATCATCCTACAAAGCTTCTGCAGGCTTGACAGCAGCCCCATGCCCTGGGGCAGGTTGTCCTGGGAAACAGTCCTGCCAGGGTTTGAATTTTTCAACTCCTGGCTCACCTGCTCATGCTGTTCACACCTGTGATGAGGGCATGGCCCCTCCTCTTCCTTCATTTGGGTGATAGGAAAAGGCTTTAATTTTTGGAGGCAAGGATAAATGACAAGAGGACAATTCAGCTGCTATAAATTATACACATTCCCTCTATTTTCTCAGTGAGTAGATATAGGAACAGGATGTCCTGTTATCTTTCTTGATCAGAAGTTTCTTTTATTTTCCTAGAAATAGAATCTGTGCCAAATCCACCACCAGACATGCCCATCTCAGCAAGGGATTTTAACCAAAGAGCACACAGAAACTGGGCATCTCACCAGTGCAGCAGGAAGCACAGGCCACGTTTGCCTTAAAGATTTCTTTTCTTTTTTTTTCTAATAACATTTCACACATTAGGGAAAAAGCAGACATGCAAATTGGAAAAATGCTGGCAAAATAATTATAGCAGTTCTTGAAATACCCAGAGAGGCTGGGTGAAAATTCAGAATACTTATGTATGAAGATGCAAAGAGGCATTGCTAATTTTAGGATGGAAAGTCTCTCTTCCTTGTCTGATCCTTCACCTCAGTAAGCAATATTTTCAGCAAGTCAAGTGCAAACGATACATAAGCAGATGAAGTCAATTAAATGAGATGAGGTGGATGGTTTGGACTTTGGAGGGCAGCGATATCCCCGTTCTACATTCTCAACTATTCTGTGCTAAGTCCATAGTGTAGACCAAGACTAGTAAGGTACTTAAGCACAAGAATTGGTATTTCTGTAAAGACAGAAGGCTTGAGAAACAAGAATGTAAATAACATCCAGGAAGATTTACATCACTCCCACTTTTATCAAGCATATGTCCTTCCTCACAATTATTAAGAAGCTAAAAGATTTATTGGCATAAAATATCTTCCTCTGAGATGTGTCCATCTTTTTCTATCTTTCTGGTCCTTTATCTCTATTTCCATAAAAAAATTGGATCTCAGAGGCACTGAGCTGAGCAAATAGTTTTTCACGTCTTAACTTGGTATCATCATGAGTATGGTTTTGATTTTATCTCCCTCTCCTTTATTTTCTCTGGTACCTACTTAGGAGCAGGATTGTTAAATTGTAGCCCACGCACACACCTGATGGATTTCTAGAATAGCCACATCACCCTAAACTCCCATCAACCCTGCTTGTGGTTTTGGTTTCCCTACATTTTCACTGTTACTTGTCAACTTGTTTTCTAAAGCTTTACCAGGATAACTGGTTTAAAATGATGGCTCATTGTTTTTAATCATGATTTTTTTTATTACAACTGCAGTAAAGTGTCTCTTTTAATAGTTCTACATCATTTGGCATAGGATGTAAACCTTCTTTTCTTCTTCCTCTGCATTCTTCCAATACACAACCATTGCTCCAATTACCATCATGATTCAAAATTTTGCCAGCTCTACAGCCCCACATCTTTCTTTTGGGATCCACACTCCAGTAGATTATTAACTGCTTAATATTTTCATCTAGATATCTAACAGGAACTTGAACTCGACAAACCCCAAACAGAACTAATGATTCTCTCTCTCCAAATCTGCTTCTGCAGGTTTCCTGTCTTGGTAATCAAATTGGCTTCTACCTAGTAACTCAAGCCAAAGACTGGCATATTCACATTGAATCAGTCATAAGGTCCTGTTGATTAAATTGTTTAAATATCTTTTGAATACAGCATGCATTCCTCCATTTCCTCTTTTCTGCCCTGTTCTAAGAAGCTATTACCCCTGTCCCATATTATCACTGAAGTTTACTGAATGGTCTTTCTATGTCCAGTCCTGCTCCCCACCAAATCTTTTTTCATAATAGTGAGGATGACCTGTTAAAAGTGAAAATCTATTCATTTAATCTCTCTGTCTAAAAATCCTTGAATAGATTCCTTCCAAATCACTCATAATAAAGTCCCACAAACTCAATGAGGCTCATAAGACCATGGATGCTTCTAGGCCAGCCTCATTGCATGCTCCTCCTCTCCTCATGTCCTGCACCCAAGCTCTCAACACAATGTGCTTTGCTCCTCCTTTGAATCTAAACAAATACTCTTGGTTCCACCTAGAATGCCTTCCTCCCCATGATGGATTAATGATGTTATACTTTTGTTCTCTTTACTCACTTCTGGAGGCAGAATTGAATCCATGCTGATATATAAATTCTTTGAACAATCTGAGGTAGTTCTAGGTTTAAACCTTAAGAAAACCTGGTGACTTTCCCATTTTGTGTGTGGTTTTGTGAGTTTTGAGCTGCCATCTAAGAAGTTGGACTTCTGTGGAGAGACCATATGGGAAGGCCACAGGAAGAATGAAGACTCTGAAACAACATGGGAAGGGAGAGAAGCCCAGCCCTCCCAGCTGATGCCAGCCTTCAAGACATTCACCACCTAAGTGACAGACAGCTTAGCTATTCCAGCCTTGTTGAGATACCCAAGACCCAAGTACCAACTGATGTCACATGGAACAGAAGAATTACCCAACTGAGCAGTCCATCACACCATCATGAAAGACAGGAAAATGATTATTTTGTTAAACCACTAAGTGTTGATGTGGTCTGTTAGGCAGCAGTAGAGATGCCTTATCAGAAACAAGGATCAAGGTTTTCTGTGAAGCCACAGATGGTGATTTTGGCAGAAAATATTCCAGCAGATAAGGCAAATCCATTTCTAGTGTAAGTGACTACTCAAATGAGAGTAAACAATTTCCTCTTTCATGGTAGAAGTAGTTGAATAATCTTCCCACCCTAGGTGGCTGGGTGGTGACCGCAGGGAAAGGTAACATACTGGATATTCGGTTTCAGTCCCTACTGTTGGTAAGTTAGACACTGAGAAGTGGCTCTAGCCAGATCAGTTTTGGAGAGTGAAAGTCTATGTGGCTGGGTCTGCCTACCACCATGACCACTTTGCATGAGCCCACTGGGGAAGGACAGGGGATGCTGGCAAAATGTTGGCTTTCAAGAAGTAACTGGCTTGCTACTACAGTCATGCAGGGAAGGGGCCAGGAGGGATATGTTTGGAATTCAGAAAATTGTCTGGAGTGCCTAAATTATTTCAAACGCAGTATGATTTTAGGCTATGTAGAATGCATAAGTCTTCTTGGCTGTGTTAATAGTCTTTTTTTTTTTTTAAAGAACAAGAATAAGTTATGTTTCCATCAAAAATAATGTGTATGGTTAGATAAATGACTGATATCTCTCAAAAGAATCTTTGTTTTTGAGAAGAGAATTAGGCTTGGAAATTGAGTCCTGGCCTAACTACTCAGTATAGTATGCTCAATTGGGTATAAACTCATAATTTTTATTGGCTAAAGGATAAAAAAGACAGTGAACTAAATGGCAAGGCTCCAGCCTATGATTCGAAAATAAAAGACACATGAACTGATAGAAAGTTGCCTAGTAAAGAAACCAAAGATAAACAGACAAATGGACCATGCATCAAGTACAGCTCTGCAAAAGAGGGTCTTGCTGCTAAAATGTATGCAAGAATTAGGGAAGTAATTTTGATACACATTTCTCACCCCATCCCAGGATTCCTTTCTTCATTGCCAACAATTCTTTTCCATGAGTATTATCGAGCAATCAAGGGTATGGAATTAATATGAGATTATTAGAAGTTTATTTGATGGGACCTTGGAAAGGATGATACAGTCTCAAAGAAAGAGGTCCTTGGGACCATTTCCTGCCATCATCTCTTCCTGGTTCTTGCAAGTCTGACTGATAAAATAGCTGAGGTACCTCTAAAATATCAAATTTCTATGTCTTATCATTCCAAGAAGGTCATGGCTACCTAAACAAGAAGATTCTGGAACTAAAACAATGAGCAACTTAACGTCTCAAGTTTCATTTTCTTCACACAAAAAATTAGGATTATACAGCAGTGAAGATCAAATGAGATAATATCTAAACAGCATCTAACAGTGGCAAGTTTTAAAAAAAATATATTAAAGAGGGAAATTAAAAACAATTATCTATTGGGCACTTAATGTGTTAATCTATGAAAACAGAAGACATTGAACAGACTCTAATTTCATTAAATTGGCAAAACTACTTATTATAAATACAATAATTTGTGGATAAATAATAATCATATGCTGGCTAAAGAAAATCCTCTGAGTTGATTAAGGTCTCCCTTATACAAATGTATTGACTAAACCTATGTATCTGCCATAAAATGAGAACTATAAACACCCTTAGAACATGGCATTTTAGAAGGAGAAGTGAAATCAAGATTTTTCTAAAGTCTGTACATCTCATTTAAATAAAGCAAACATTTAACCTTCACGTTAGACATTTAAACGGGGCCCTAATAAATCTACTAATTTCCTAATTTGTTTTGGACGTCATTATAGTATTCAGCTATAATCTGGCATACATACATTTGGGATGCCTGGTTATAGAGAATTCTGAACTGTTAAAATAAGAGGGTCAACTTATATTCTAAGTTCACCCTTTCAGAATTCTTTTATTTTCAGAGTTTTGCCTGAGTAGGAAATGCTTTCACCCCCTTTCATATGGAAATTATTTCCACAATATGCACCATCAATATTCATCAAGTATCACACCAATTAACAAACCGTGAATAATCTGGAACAAAAATTTAATGCATGAAAACCCACAAACATCTAGGTGGCTGTTAATAAGGCTATGTTTGAGGTAATCACACACAAATTTAATTTTAAATATACTTCCCTTAAGGAAGGGGTATCAATGTTAATTTAAGAATTTAATTTGTATGTTGTTTTAATAAAATGTCTTTCAGGGAATGTGCAAAAACATCATGGCAGGAGCTTTGCTTTTGAATCCAACATTTAATTTTATTTTATGGAAAGGAAATAGACTTCTCCCTTTATATTTATGTAACTCCTTTGTGAAGTTAACATAATCCTATAGTACCTTAATATAAGAAATGTAATCCAAATTTTTTGAATATATATATATCCAGATTAGTAGTAAAGGGTTGTTTTTGTTTTTGTTTTTGTTTTTGTTTGGTTTTAAGCAATATTAAAGTTCAGTCAAGGCTCTTTGGAGTTGATTGTTTCTATAAGTGAGCTTACACTGATTTAAAAATGCATACACAGTCTAATCGGCTTTCCAATTTAGTGTTTTAAATTGGTTAAAGTTAATCCAGGTAAATTGATACTATTTGACTGTTCTTGCCTGAACCTGCGATGACGTAGGAAGACAGGAGGATGACTTCTCCTCTACAATGAAGATACCCAGGTCCAGATCTATATAACTTGCCAAACAACTAGTGCATGGGAGAATGCAGAGCTAGGACTAGATTATGTTTCCTTATCCTTACTAAGGTTTTATCCCTCTCTCGTTATAAGAATAAAGTAAAGCCAATAAAAGTGGAGGAGATGAAATTATGAAGATACAAGCAGAAGTGAATTACATTGAAAATAAAGATACAATAGAAAGGATCAACATGAAAGCTAATTTTTACAAAGACTAATAAAGTAGATAAGTCTTTGGCATGACAAATCAAGGATCAAAAAGCAACACAGATTAGGAATATTAGAAATGTAAAGGAGGATTAATTATAGCTAGGATTAATTATAGAAGTTTTAGGTATTACAAGGGAAAATTCAAAAACTATCTTTATGACAAATTTGAAAATAGAAAAAAATTATCCTTTCCTAGAAAATATAATTTACCAGAACATATTAAAGAAATAGAAAACCTGAAGAGTTGTCTCATGATTAAAAATGTCCAATGCAGAGATAATAATTTACCCTTCAAAAACAAACAAAAATATCAATGAAAACATTATAGGGCTATAGGACTTTTTAGGCATCTTCTACCAAATATTCAAGAGAGAGATAATTCCAATATTGTATAAACTCCCAAGAACAGGGGAAAATAAGGGGAGAGACCCATCCTCAACCCATATTATAAAGCTAGTATAACTGTTGGCAAAATCAGATAAGAAGCATATAAAGAAAGAAAATGACATTTTAGTCATATCACTCACAAGCACAGAAGAAAACCCCCAAATAATTATTAGTAAGCCAAATTTCACAATGTGTATTTTTTAATGTGCAATTTTTTAATCCTTTCAGAGAATCTGTCTTTTCCCTAGAGCATTTAATCCAATTGCATTTCTTTGATTTCCAATTAATTTCTACCATTTTATTAAATAGTTCCTACTTGTCTTGATCCCCCCCCTTTTTTCTTCTTCCTCTCTTGTGTTCTGAATATTTTTTCTTTTCTATTGTTTTTTATTTACTTGTCCTTTTTTGTTCCTTTTTCTCACCTTTTATTACTCTCTTACTGATTGTGTCCATTTTTTTTTTCTTGTTTCATGTCCCTTCCTTTATGTATTTTGGAAGTTGGGTGCTATAATTTTCTATAGATTTTTAGCATAGTTTAAATTTTATAGGTATCTTTATTCCCTTCACAATTAGTTCAAGTAATTTAGAAAGCTTTAGCTCCAACTGACCCCAATCCCAATTTATATGATATTGTGATTAGTATTTTAGTTCTATCCTGTTTTTTTCTTCTAAGATTTATTGTTTGATAACAGTTAATGTTTATTTTGAATTCCCTAAAAATTGTCCAACATCTTTGTTTACCACTTCTTTTTTGCATTTTAGACTTTCTACCTGGAATCATTTTCTTTGTATCTGAAGTATTTCCTTTATAATTAATTTCTTTCACTAAAGTTGGTCTGTTAGTAAGCATCTCTCAGTTTTTGTGAAATTATCTTTGTTTCACTCTCATAATTGAAAGATACAGGCATATCTTGGAGATATTGAGAGTTTGGTTCCAGACAAATATCATAGTAAAATGAATCACATACTTTTTCAGTTTCCCACCACATATTAAAGTGATATTTACACTATACTGTAGTCTATTAACTATGCAATAGCATTACATCTAAAAAAAAACAATGTACATACCTTAATTAAACATACTTTATGGCTAAAAAATACTAACCATCATCTGAGCCTTCAGCGAGTCATAATAGTAATATCAAAGATCACTGATCACAGGTCACCATAACAATAATAATTAGTTTGAAATTATAATTTCATTATAGTAATAATGGCATTTTATTACTATAATAATGAAAAAGTTGGAAATTTTGTGAGAATTACCAAAATGTGACACAGAGACAAAGTGAGTAAATGCTGTCAGAAAAATGGTGCTAACAGTCTTGTCTGACACAGGGTTGCCACAAACTTTCAATTAAAAAAAAAAATTGCAGTATCTCTGAAGCACAATAAAGTACAATAAAATGAGGTATACCTGTATTTCTGATGGGTGTAAAAATCAAAATAAACAGTTATTTTTGGCATCCGTTCTGCATAAGTTGAAAATAGTATTCAGTTGTCCTGTAACTTCCACTGTAATGTAGTCACCTGTCAGTCTGATGTTGCCCCGTGTAAGGTGATCAGTGCAATCTCTATGACTGCTATGAACACCTTTCACTGGTTTCCCGTATCTTCACTGGCACGTGTTCTGCTATGAATACTGGGATTTTTCTTCTCTCTCTTGCTCTCCCTCCCTCCTTCCCCGCTCAGATCTTGTCAGGATTTCATGATTTGAGGTTTGGTAAATTTCAACAATTCTAGGCAAGTTCTTATCTACTCTTATTTTAGAAATTTCTTTGTCTCCCTGCTCTTTTAAATATCCTTTGACACATTGATTATTCATTTTAAAAAAAATTCTCACCTTTTGTGCTTTAATGTCTTTTTCTTATTTTATCATCTTGTTTTCTTAGAATTTTTAAGCCATGTTCTTTTGCAGTTATATCCTTTAGCTTACAAATTCTTTTGTCATATATGTTTATGTGGAATTTAATCCAGCCATTGAGATTTTACATTTTTTATTCCTCAGAGTTTTATTTGCTGCTTTTAAAATTGTTTCATAATCTTCTATAGATTCTATTTTTTTGCAGTCATGGCTCCAGCTTTTCTGTTATATCTATATCTATCTATCCATCTCTCTCTATATATATATATAAATGTAGTTAAAATTACATACACATTTAGTTTTTCAAAATATTTTATTTCTGAATGGTTGTTGAAATTTCTGGATATATTCTATATGCTATTTATTTTTCTTTCATACTTTATTTTATAGGAAATGGGCTACATTCTGGGAAAATATTTTATTTAATATTCTAGTTCATTGATTGGTTTTATTGCTATTTCTTTCCAGCAACTCAATTCAACTGAGATTTTAGTTTGGGAAATGTTTGAATTTCCATATTTCACACAAATCTCAGAAGTAGATCAGGTAAACTTACTTTGAGGTATTTAGCTTACAGGAAAAGCATTCTTTTATTGGTGCTTGTGTGTTACCTATTTAACAGTATCTGTTTTTGATTCTTGTTGACTATGTTGTATTTCTTTGTGAGATCTGCCATCTTCCACCAACATCTTTCCTTGTTTTCAATTGAGGTCATGACTTTATTTTCTTAAACACAATTTATTACCTGACATTTCACAGAGATTTTGGTGGGAAGAGAAATTAGGTGTTTGTGTTCACTTTAGCATTTTTTCCAATCTCGTCCTTTGACTTTTTTTTTTCTATTTCTATTCTCTCATTTGTTTAAACAAAATTATCATTTTAATGACTCAGTAACATTTGACAGTTGCTGCCCTGTGGTTTACTTAAACATTCCCTATCATGCGATACCTCAGCTGTTTTACTAATGTAAATAATATTAGAGTGGACATACTTAGAAAGATATACATTTTTACTTATCCACAATTACTTTGGTAGAAGCATGCTGGAAATGAAATTACTATTTAATATCCTTTAAAAAATTCAGAGGGTTGTTTCTTCAGGGGTCAGTAGATGTCAGATTTAAAGGTGAAGATGATGCAGTGGGGTTTTGCAAAGTCTTCTCTAAAGATAAGCAGGAGGCTCAGTTTGGGGTGTTTTTGCTATCAGCCTATCTGTAATGCTGATTAGGAACAAATGTCTGATTTCACTACGCTAAGTCTAAGTTTCACACTAAGAGGAGAAAGTAACACTTCTGCCAGCTGTTTCAAATACAGCTTATGTGCTATAAATAAGTGAAGAGTGAAAGGAGATGTCATCACTTCTATTTTTATACCTGATTCTTCTAATGCTATTTCTGCATCGATAGTTAGAAGAATATGGAGTCAGAATATATATAATCTATCTATCTATCAACACATGTAAATATATATGTCTGCATGTTTGTGTATGTATATATTATGGACTGAATGCTGGTGCCCCCCCCAAATGCATATGTTGAAGTGCTAACCACCCCCGTGGTGGTATTTGGAGATGGGGCCTTTGGGAGACAATTAGATTTAGATAAGGTCACAAGAGAGGCACATTCAGGATAGGATTAGTGCTCTTATAAAAAGGGACACCTGAGAGTTTGCTCACTCTCTCTTTCCACCATATACATAGGTATGGGGACTGCTCTCTACCAGCCAGGAGGAGAGTCTTGTTAGAACCTAACCATGCTGGCACCTCGATCTTGGACTTCTAGACTTCAGAGTCATGAGACGTGCATTTCTGTTGGGATGGGATTTTGTTATGGCAGCCTGAGCTAAGGCAGGTTGTGATACTGAGAAGTGGGGTGCCCCTGGAATGAACACCGAAACACCTGGAACTGAATAATGAACAGAGGCTAGAAGAATCTGGAGCTGCACACTGAAATGCAAATGTTAAAGGTGACCCTGATGAGGACTCACATGCAGATGAGAACCCCGTTACTGAGAACTAGAGGCAAAGGGATCCTTCTCCTAAGGCAGAACATGACTGAACTGTGTTCTAGTCTTTCCTGGAAGGTAGAACTTGTGAGCTATGAAGTTAATTATTTAGCTGAGAAGATTTTTAAGCAAAGTATGGCTTGGTTCTTCCTGACCACTTATAGTACAATGTGAAAGGAGAGAAAAAGAGAGAGAGAGAGATGAATCGAAGAAGGAATTGTTAAGAGAAAGGAATCAGAAGTTTAAGATCTGGAAAAGTTTCAGCTTCTCCATATTAAAAAAAAAAAAGAAAGAAAGAGAGAGAGAAAGCTTGTTCTGAAGAGAACACTAAGGGTGTGGTTGAAAATGATTTGATGGAGAGAGCTCAGGTGGGACTCAACAATTTAACAAGCCAAGAACAGTCATGGTATTACACAGCAGAGACACCACCAGTCTGAACTAAAGTGGGGCAAAGACGGGACCGAATAAAACAAGGCTGTCAGACCTGGTGGGTTTTACAGTCCTCGTAGGATTGTAGGGCTATTCGCCTGTGAATGTGAGCTCTCTCTCAAGAAGGGAACAATGATCCCAAAGGTGACTCAGCAACCATCAGGGTTACCACTCCCACCAGAGGCCCAGAGCTCCAGGCCTGAGGGGTAAGTGTGCCTCCATGTAGATTTCAGGTGTGTAGTCAGATACACAGGGCCTGAGCCCCAGGGGTGACACTGCTGCCCCACGGGGCCTGGAAAGCAAAGAAGATTATTCTCCAGCCTTACGACTAATGGAATTTGCCTTTTGGACTTGCTTGGGATCCATCAGCTCTTTCTTCTTTCCTATTTCTCCTCTTCAGAATGGAAATAACTATCTTATGCCTACGCCTTGTATTGGAAGTGCATAACTTGTCTGGTTTCACAGGTTCACAGCTGGAGAGGAATTTTGCCTCAGGATGAGTTGCACCTCACATTTCCCCAATATCTGATTTTAGTTGCTATCTGGATGGGACTCTGACTTGTGATGGATACTGGGATGAGGTAACACTTTTTGTGGAGATGGAATGAATGTATTTTGCATGTGAGAAGGACATGAATTTTGGAAATCCAGGGGCAGAATGTTATGGACTGAATTTTGTGTCCCACCCCAATGCACATGTTCAAGGTCTAACCTTTAGTATGATAGTATTTGGAGATGAGGCCTTTGGCAGGTAGTAAGGGTGAGATGAGGCCACTGGGGTGGGACCCTCTTAATGGGATTACTGCCTGTATAAGATGAGACGTCAGAGGGCTCTGCTTTCCTACAAAAAAGAGGCCATTTGGGCACACAGACAGATGGCAGCCACCTACAAGCCAAAGGAAGGCCTCAAAACAAAATATAACTTGATGGCACATTGATCTTGGACTTTCAAGCTTCCAGAAGGGTGGGAAATAAATTTCTGTTGTTTAAGCAGCCAGGTCAGTGGCTTTTGTTGCGGAAGCCCAAGCAGACTAATACAGTATGCACACACACACGTACACACGAATAGACTTATTTTTTCTTTGACCCAAAATGGAAAGATTCACAGATGCACCCTGATAAATTTTAATCCAAATACTGAACTTCACAAGTCAAGGATTCTATTCTTTCCTTCAGACCTCAAAGAAAGCTTTAAAGGAAAATGCTCTGTTTCTTCTTGATTCAGATCCTGGGCCTTGGCAGCTGCAGTATTTCAAAGTTGCTACCAAATAATTTGGCCTGCACGTGACTCTTCATATTATTAAAACCTTCCTGCCTTCAGACGGGGCCTTTAGTGATAACGTTACATTTCCTTGGTTCTATTTTCTGTTAGTATTATTAGAAGTCTCAGAATTCTGGTGACCTAATAGCATACTTTGTATCCTTGTCCTATGAAAATATTATTATTTGCTAAGAGATTTTTGGCTTCTGTGGAAAATTTCCACACCTGGGACCAGCTGTTCCCTACTATGTTCAGAAAGATCTTTTAACGGAAATGAATAGGATGAATAGGCCTGTAAATATAATGATATCTCCAATCTTTGTGCTGGATAAATGTCACATTACACAAGGATTTGGGGGGAAAAACACACACACATACACATAGTACTATTCCAGCAGGAAGATTTTCTTAGATGAAATCACAAGTACAGAAGAAACAAAGTGTACAATGAAGTAGAAGATTAAGTATGGAATATGGAACCCAGTTCTCAGCTGGACTCTTGCATCTGTAACGTGCTAGCTGTTTAACTTTGAGTGAGATTCCTAACTTTCCTGACTTTAATTTTGCGATCTTAGAGGAGAATAATAATGCCATTCTTAGGGTCATTAGGAAGATAAATACACTTGATGTGAGGTCCCTAGATAAACTCCTGAACCCTCATTGGTCCTAAGCTGCAAAGAGTAGTGGTTATTATTGTTGTTACTTCTGTTACTACTTTCACCACTGTTTCCATCTCTACCTCCAGCCTTTGCAAAATATGGACCAATTCTTACCTCTATTGCTCATGTGCTCTGAGTGTCATTAACTGCAGAGGGTTTTCAGTCATATCGAATTGGGCCACCTTCTTCCTTCTTTCATGCTCTGACCATGTGATTATGAAAAACCTGCTATCCTCTCTGTGCCTCCAGTTTCTTCATCTGTGAGAAAGATAACAGCACTGCCTTCCAAGTCACTATGAGGATTAAATACAATCGTGTGTGTGTGTGTGTGTGTGTGTGTGTTTGTAAATGTATCTAAAGCACTGAGAAGAGAGTCTCCAAAGTAAAGGCTTACAAGCAATTATAATTTCTATTAATAATAATTAATATGATTAAATTTATGATAACTCTAAAAAGAGGGGAAAAAAAAACACAAGCAAGAATTTGTGACAAAACCCATTGAAGATACTTAAAACTTCTGGTCTGTCCTATATCCCATTCATAGCACAAGATTCTCTCTCTCCTACTTGACCCAAAATTATCTCTTTTGTCTGCGGCATAAGGGAGAGATATTCCAGGAAGGAAATCAAGCAAATAATGCAACTAGACAAGCTGTTAAAATGCACACCCCTAAACACATTCTTAAAAGAGATTCTAAATAACCCATTGTCCCCAAAGAAAAGAAAAGCAAACAGATAAGATCACAACATACAGGATGAAAAAAATCCCAAGTGAAAAGGTAGTTATATAAAGAGCCAGCGAACAATGTAAGGACTATAAATACATACATAATGTCATCATCTGCTGTCTCACCGGTAGACGTGCTCCCTTTCAGACTGTTCTCATGCATCTGTTCAAGACAAAGCCGCTGAGCCTCTTAAATTACCCACAGCTCTTAAAAACATACACTTTGGGTTACAATTTTTAAAGTACTTTAATTTTATTTAAATGTGTTTAAAGATGGTTTTATGTTCCTGGGTTTGGAAGGTGATAACATATTTCCCATAACCAAACCACTTTTAAACATTTAAGGACTTTACTGAATGCTAATTAAACCCAGAAAATACCGTGGGAAAAATTAAAATTCCGGACTTATTTGAACCATAGATATTTTAAAAGATAACAAGGGTCTAGTAGGTGGTCGTGAAACAGTAACTAGTGGAGGTTTTGGGGTTTGTTTGTTTGTTTGTTTTTGGTTTATTTGTTTATTGGCAGCATCTTATTTCTAATGACTCTGTTTTATGAATTTCTCCAAGATGAGACTGCA
Organism: Camelus dromedarius; assembly: GCF_036321535.1. NCBI lineage: Eukaryota > Metazoa > Chordata > Mammalia > Artiodactyla > Camelidae > Camelus > Camelus dromedarius. The sequence continues at coordinate 6,694,527 of NC_087461.1, forward strand.
TCTCTAAGACTAGGTTACATAAATATTGCCTGAACCATCCTATTATATATCATGAGATACTGAAAACTGCTCCTTTATAATTCTAGACAACACTTGAAAAATAATATGTATATGCCGCAAATCTGTTCTAGACTTTTCTTCATATAATCCTACCTCAAAGTTTTTCACGACATTTTCCATTTTTAATAAAGCAATTCCATTATTTCATGTATTTTATTTTACTTTTAATTATTTAAAAATATTTAAGTGGTTCTGACTTCTGGTCAGAAACCTGGTTGACAGAATAAAATGATTTGGAGATAGCAGACCACATGTCCTATTTTCTTCGGTGTCTCACCAGCCTCTCCGCAGGTATACACGTCTCCTGATGCCAGCGGCCTCAGCCCCTCCCCGCTCCTCACCAACCCCCTCGCTGGAGCCCAAGCACAGGGTAGCCACCCAAGGTCTCTGAGGCCGTGCAAGACATCAGTCCCCCGGCCCAGAGCCGGCAGCCATGCTCATAGCCAGCCTGGGCTTCTGCAGGTGCTCCAGCGCAAGGCTCCAGCTTCGGTGCTTGAGGCTGGCCCCCACCCCCGGGCCATGCTCGCGGTCAGCCCAGGTGCATGCCACCGGCACGCGGACTGTCATCAGCCCTCAGGGCAGCACACATGCACGGAGGGAGTGTGCAGCCAGAGAAGCGCACACCAACACCTGAGGACCCCACGGATCACTGCAGGCCCTGAGCAGGCCCTGCCTTCTGACATTGATCAGTGCCACCTCTCCTACCTATAGACAGCCCATCCAGCTGTGTACTTGCAAGCCCCCAGCCCAACTCTTATCACCAACTTCCAATCCAGTGTGCACACCCAGGGGGCAGGACTGCTGCCACAGAAAAGCCCAGCATATCCAGGGACCCTGTAGCCACTTCAGGAGCAGATCAGTCCCTGCCTTCAGTCTCTGGTTCGCACCACGTACCCAGCTACAGCCAGTCCCTCCAGCTGCCAACCTGCACACCCCCACCCCCCGCCTTGTCAACAGCCACCACTGCAGTCTGCAGACCAGAGGGCAGAGTGTGAAGCCACAGGAAAGCACCCTGGGGCCCAGGTATTCCACAGGTGCCAGTAAGCCCCCAGCCCTTGATACTTGCCTTGCCCCCCATTATTATGGGTCTGTCTGCAAGTGACCTCTCCAAATACACAGGCACCTGCAGTCAAGTGTGTACACACCACTGGCTCTGGCCACCACTGATGCCCGACCTGGTCCCTGGTCACCAGTCCTAGAGGCATCACTTAAGAGCCCAACAGCATGTGCAGCCACTGTGGATGCCCCCCCCACCCCACAGTGCTTCCCAAGGACCACACAATGGCTGGTACTATCAATCTTAGTGGCCTAGCCAAAGAGACATCACATTCCCTTGGACCCAGTGCTGCCACACACTCCTGCATCTGGCACCCTGCACCACTAGATCCAGGGTTATAGCATCATCTGCTATGCCTTTGTCTGCAGGTGAAAGGTTCCCCTCACTGAAATCAGCCCATTAAGTCTTTAAGGGGTGGCTGTTTCTTCAGATGCACAGACAACTATGCAAGGCTACAGGGATTGCAAAGTTATCAGGGAAACAGAATACCACCAAAGGAATACAGTAAACCTCCAGTAACCAGCTCCAAAGAAAAGGCGATCCAGAAACTGAACAACAAGTAATTCAAAATAATTGTCCCACAGAAGCTTGGAGAGCTAGAAGAGAGCACAGATAAACAGTTTTACAATATGAGGAAAATGATACGAAAATGAAATAAAAACATCAACAACAACCAAAAAAACAGAAAACAGAAAACAAACAAACAGAAATTTTGGAATGAAGAATACAATGACTGAACTATAGAATTCATTAGAGACCTTACACAAAACTTGAACAAGCAGAAATGAGAATCAGTGAGCTAGAAGCTAGAAGACAGATCAACTAAGATTATACAATTAGAACAACAACAGAAGAATGAGAAGGAATGAATAAAGCCTACAGGACATATGGAACACCCTCAAGGAAATCATGTGCACATTATTAGAGCCCCAAAAGAGAAGAGAGGGAGAAAGAGTAAAAAGCTTATTTAAACTATCAATGGCTGAGAACTTTCCAACCATAAGGAGAGATTAGGACATCCAAGTTCCAACTAATAGATCACTTAAAAATTTCAACTCAAAATGTCTTTCTCCAGGACACATGATAAAATTGTCTAAAACCAAATACAAGAAAAGAACTTAAAAAGCAGCAAGAGAAGAAAAAAATCATTTCATAAAAGGGAAGCCTCATAAGGCTATCAACACATTTCTCAGCAGAGACCTTATAGTACAGGAGAGAATGGGATGATATATTCAAAGCACTAAAAGAAAGAAACTGCCAATCAAGATTAATTTACCTAGAAAAGTTCACCTTCACAATTGAAGGTAAAATAAAGGCTTTCACTAACATACAAAAGCTGAAGGAATTCATCACCACTAAATTTGCATTATAGAAAATGCTAAAAGGAGTTTTCAAGCTGAAACAAAAGGATGCTAATTAGTAACGTCAAAGCATGTAAAATTACATAACACAATGATAAAAGTAAGCATACAGTCAGATTCCGAATACCCTAGTACTGTAAAATGGTGATGTTCGACTATTTAACTAAAATGAATGCTAAAGGGTAAAAATATTAAAATATCAAAAATTTCAACATTTTGTTAACAAATACAGAATAAAAAATGTAAACGGTGTCAACAAAAATGTAGAAACTTTCTGTTTCAAACTACACTGCAAAGCTATAATAATCAAAATAGCATGATATTGGAATAAAAATAGACCCATAGAGCAATAGAATAGAATTGAGAGCCTGACATAAACCCCAGGATACCCAGTCAACCAACATCTTACAAAGGAACCAAGAGTACTCAATCAATAAAAAATAGTCTTTTCAACAAATGGTGCTGGGAAAAATAGGTATCTACATGCAAAAGAATAAAACTAAACTTCTCTCTTACACCACTCAAAATAATGAAATTGACTTAAATGTAAGACCTGAAACCATAAAATTCCTAGGAGAAAAAAAATAGGAAAAAAGCTCCTTGACATTGGTCTCAGCAACAATCTCCTGCATAAGATACCTAAAGCACAAACCATAAAAGCAAACATAAATAAGTGGACTCCATCAAATTAAAAAGCTACTGCACAGCAGAGATTAAAAAATAAACAAAATGAATAGGTAACCAAAAATACAGGAGAAAATATTTGCCATTCATATATCCAATATGGGGCTAATATCCAAATATACAAAGAAAACATATGACTCAATAGCTACAAAAACTAACAAACTGATTAAAAAATGGATAAAGATGTGAATAGACATTTTCTGAAAGAAAAGATGTTCATCACCACTAATAATTGGGGAAATACAAAAACCACAATGAGATAACACCTCGTACCAGTCAGAATAGCTGTCATGAAAAAGACAGGAGATAACAAGTGTGGGTGAGGGTGAGGAGAAAGGGAATTCTTGTGCACTGCTGATAGGAATGCAAATTGGTGCAGCCACTATGGAGCACAGTATGGAGGTTCCTCAAAAGATGAAAACAGAACTACTCTATAGTCCAGAATTCTACTTGTAGGTACTTATCCAAAAGAAACAAAAATACTATGTGAAAGAAATATTTGCACCCTGTGTTCATAGCTGCATTATTTTCAACAGCCAAGACATGGAAACAATCTGTGTCCATCGATGGAGGAATGGATAAAGTATGGTATATATACAAATGGAATATTATTCAGCCACAAAAAATAATGAAATCCTGCCATGTGCAACAACATGGATAGAACTTGAGGGCATTATGCTAAGTGGAATAAGTCAGACAGAGAAAGACAAATACTGTATGGTCTCACTTACATCTGAAATCTAAACAAAGTTTTTTTAAAAAACCAAAGAGATTGGGTTTGTGTTACTAGAGGCAGGAGGTAGGAAGTAAGGGCATTGGATAGAGGTCAAAAGGTACAAATTTCCAGGTATATCTTCAATAAGTACTGGGTACATAATATACAACATGATGATGATGGTTAGCACTGGTGTGTGGTATAGAGGAAAACTGTGGAGAATAGATACTGAGAGTTTGTATCACAAGGAAAAAATTATTTTTGGGGTTTTGGTTTTTTTTTTTTTGGTATCTATATGAGATGATGGATGCTAACTAAACTTACTGTGGTGCCCATTTCACAATATTTGTAAGCCATGTTACTACGAGGTCCACCTTAAACTTACACAGTGCTGTATGTAAATTCCACCTCAATAAAACTAGAGGAAAAAGAATCTGGAAAAACAAAACCCTACAATGCAGAGTTGATACATATCCTGTTGTAATAGAAATATAACTGAGGACACATAACTTGTAGAACAGAAAATGGGGGGATCAAAGCCATCATAATCGCTTCCAAAAAGTTTCCAGAAGGCATCCCTCACATCCCTGGCTCATTACCTTATGCAGAAAATGATCAGTCAATCCTTCTTATTACAAAATAGAGTGCAGACAGTTATAATGGGTATTGCATATAGTTAAGTTTCCTTTTTTCCTCCACTTCTTAACTCCTCCTGTTTCCTTTTGAAAAATGCATCTCTCTTTTTCTATCACCATCTATTCATTTCATACAAATGAGAGCCTTGTTGCATTTGTTCAACTTTGACACTGCCTGGCTCTCAAAAATATTTGCTTAAATGGTATCGTGATTTTGAATATTTTAAAAAAAACTTGTGGGAATGCTTTATTCTTTGTTCTTAAAAACTGAAGTATAATTTACATATTGTAAATTACACAAATCTCAAGGTTACTTCTTGGTAAATTTTGACAAATGTATATATCAGGTAATCTCAAAACGAATCAAGAGACAGAATATTTTTATCACCATGGAGAGTTTCTTCAGATCCTTTCCAGTCAATCCCTCTACACCAACAACCACTGTTATGATTTCTATTGTTATACACTACATTAACCATTTTTTTCAAACTTTCTGTAAAAGATAAGCATGCAGCTGGCACCCTTTGGATCAGCATAATATTCTGGAGATCTTTCCATATCATTGAATGTATCAGTATTTTGTTCCCTTTTTATTGCTGAGTAATATTCCATTTTACATGTGCGTGTATATATATATATATTCACATATATATATACATACACATATAAAATCACAATATACTTTCTGCTGTCTTGGTGATAAACATTTGGCTTCAAGTTTTTGATTATTTTATGTAAATAAGCTATGCATATTCTTATACTAATCTTTTTGTGTACATATGAAGTTACTTCTCTTGGGCATATAGATGTGGGAGTGTAACTGCTGGGTAGAAGAACAGATGTATGGTGGAAACTTTATTAGAAACTTCCCAACAGTTTTCATAAGGGCTAATACCATTTTACATTCATACCAGCAAGGTATGAGAGTTACAGTTTCTCTACATTCTTACTAACATTTGACATTGTTAATTTTTTCTGATTTTAGCCTCTTACACGTGCATGGTGGTAGTATACTGTGTTTTTATTTTGCATCTCCCAATTAGCAAGGTTGAGCATCTTTTAAAGTGATGTTGTGAAGCATGGGCTCAAATATTTTCCCATTAAATTTTTAATAAATTAATTGATTTGTATTCCTTTGTATAAACAAATGTGATTTTGTTATGTTATGAATGAATTCTCCCAGTCTGTGATTGGCTTTTTTTTCTTAAAAACATAATTTTGAGAACTTCATAATATTCCACTTTATATATGTACCATCATTTACTTAAGTCATCAAATTGTGTCCAATGTTTTTTATTTTAAGTAATAGTCTAACAAATATCCTTGAAATTATTTTATATATTTTCTTAGGATACATTTTACAAGAGATTAAATTTTTATGTCAATTCCTCCTTCCCCAGTTCAGGTCCTGAATAAACACATTAGAAAACTTAGTCTAGGTCTTTGGGGTCCCAGATTTTAATCTTTTATGTCCATTAATTATCATTTTCAGATACAAACTATGATTTTTTCCTTTCCTCTTATACCTTATCCATATTTCGCATCTATTAAAAAAAAGAGCCTCCTAAAAGTAATGTGGAAGAAAAATAATAAACATCTGTTAAGAACTTACCATGTTCTAAGGGGCATAGAGCTATTCTTAGGATATAAATGATCTCATTCAGTGCATAGATCAAACCAACAAGTTTTACTCATTTCGTTTTTCATAATGGAAGACAAAATCTGAGTCATCCAGGCATATCCAATTAGCAAATGGTTGAGACAGGATTCAAATCAGGTGGTCTGCCTCTAAATCTCAGTGTGTGTCTCCATTCAACTGGCTTACTTTCTGATAAAATTCCCAGAAAACAGCACAGCAGAACTGACATAAAAATACAATTTAACTCCCACTTTCCAGCTCCACACACAAGGAGCTTGGAAGTCACCACTCCATCCTAACAACAAGTAAAAAAATGAACAAGTGGAAAAATCAACAGCTCTTCCTGTCTCCAAGACTGAAGAGACAGGCACATCCAGGTCATCCTGGCCTATCGGAGTGGAGACTCACCAGCAGAAACTGACATGAGAAGGGAAACTCAACTGTAAATGATAAATTGCTGGAGGCTCTGGGCAGACAAGTCTAAGAGCTGAAACTCTAGGGGGAACAAGGCATGGGGGTGCCAGCCCTCAAATACTGAGAGACTTACCTTTAGGAGCGTGACACGTTTCCCAGAGTAAATATGTGAGAAAAATTCTCTCTGGTGTGTGGCGGGGAAGAGGAAAAGGAGCTATTTTGAAATACACCAGGTCTGAACACAACCTGTCCTCAGGAGAAACTAACCTGAGCCCAACCTTTGGGGCTATTAGCAGAGCATGACTGACACCTGGGCAAGGGAACCACCCAATTCCAGCCCATGCTTGCTATCTGTCCTACCGCAGGGGAGAGGCAAAAAAAAAAAAAAAAACCACTCAATAAGCTCACAGTCCAGAGGCAGAGGCTCACCAAAAGCTTGGGACCTGATCATAGCTCTAAAGGGGGCTTCTTACCCCACACACCTCACCACAAAGTACTAAAGTCCTACTGACAGCAGTTCCTTTCACCTGGTACATCATATCTGGCTATCAAGAAAAAAAATTTACAAGGCATACTCACAGGCCAAAACCACAATTGGAAGAGACAGAACAAGCGTCAGAATTAGACTCAAATATGGCAGGGAGATGGGAATGATTAGGCTGGGGATTTAAAACAACTCTGATGAATACACTAAGGGTTCTAATGGATAAAGCAGACACTATGCAAGAATAGATGGGCACCCTAAGCAGAGAGATGGAAATCCCATGAAAGAATCAAAAGGAAATTCTAGATGTGAAAACAACTGGGCCAGGAATAAAGAATGTCTTTGATGGGCTTATTAACTAAACTGGACACAGCTGAGGAAAGAACCTCTTCGCTAGAAGATCTATTAATAGAATCCTCACAAAATAAAGAAACCAAAAGCTGGTTCTTTGAATAGTTCAATATAATGGATAAGCCTCTAGCTGGGCTACTGAAAATAAACAGAGATGGCACAAGTTACTAACATCAGAAATGAAAGAGGGCAGCTCACTATAGCTCTCACAGACATTGAAAAGATGATAAAGGAACTCTATGAATAACTCCATGCCCACAAATCTGATAATCTAGATGAAATGGACCACTTCCTTGAAAGACACAACCCACCAAAACTCACACAAGTAGACACGGTCATATATCTATCAAAGATTCTGAATAAATAATGAATAGCCTCTCCAAATAGAGATCATCAGAAGTAGGTGGGTGACTTCTGTCAAACATTTAAGGAAGAAATTGTACCAGTTCTCTATAATCTGCTTCAGTGGATAGAAGCAGAGGTAATATTTCCTCATTCATTGTGAGGCCAGCCTTACCCTAACACCAAAACCAAATAGATATTATAAAGATACAAAACTACAGCCCCACTATATCTCATGAGTATAGAAGTAAAAATCCTCAACAAAATATCCCGAAATTGAATACAAAAAAAGCATAAAAAGAATTATACAACATGACCAAGTAGGATTTATCCCAGATATGCAAGGCTGGATCAGCATTCAAAGGTAATTAATGTGATCAATCACATCAGACTAAAAAAGAAAAATCACATGATCATATCAATAGATGCAGGAAAAGCATTTGACAAAATCCAATACCAATTCATGTTAAAATTTCCAGGCAACTAGGAATAGAGGAGAATTTTCTCAACTTGATTAAGACTATCCATAAGAAACCCACAGCTAATATCACACTTAACAGAGGGAAACTTGAAGCTTCCTCACAAAGATCAGGCAGAGGCAAAGACAGACATCCCCTCTCATCACTCCTTTTTTTTTTTTTTAATTGAAGTACTGTCAGTTACAATGTATCAATATCTGGTATACAGCACAATGTCCCAGTCATGCATATACATACATATATTCATTTTCATATTCTTTTTCATTAAAGGTTATTACAAGATATTGAACATAGTTTCCTGTGTCATACAGCAGAAACTCTTTTTAAATCTATTTTTATATACAGTGGCCAACATTTGTAAATCTCAAACTCCCAAATTTATCCCTTCCCACCCGCTTTCCCCAGTAACCATAAGATAGTTTTCAATGTCTGCAAGTCTGTTTCTGTTTTGTAGATGAGTTCATAGCATTACTCCTTTTCAATATTGTACTGAAAGTCCCTACTAATGCTACATGACAAGGCAAGGAAATAAAGGTAGACAGATTGGGAAGGAAGACATAAAGCTGTCTTTGTTCACAGCTGACATGACTATTGATGGATAAAATCTGAAAAGAATTAAAAAAAAAACCCTGGAAATAATAAGGGACTATAGCAAGGTTGCAGAAAACAGGCTAACACACAAAGCCAACTGCTTTCCTATATACCAACAATAAACACATGGAATTTGAAATTAAAGACACTGCTATTTATATTTGGACCCAATAAAATGAAATACTTACATATAAGTTTAATAAAATATGTAAAAAAATGATATGAGGAAAGCTATGAAACTCTTATGATCAAAATCAAAAAAGAACCAAATAAATGGAGAGAGATTTCAGGCTATTGGCTAGGAGGACTCAATATGTCAAGATGTCAGTTCTTCCCAACCTGATATACAGATTCAGTGCAACCCCAATCAATATCCAATCAGCTATTTTGTGGATATCAACAAATTGATTCTAAACCTTACTTGGAGTGTCAAGTAAGGGACGCTCCTTACTTGTGTTGGAATTACTGTGTTGACAATATTGAAGGAGAACAAAGTTGGGAGGATTGACACTACCATACTTCAAGCCACTAAAACTACAGCAATCAGGGAAGTGTGGTATCGGAGAAAGAATGGCCATATCGATGGAAAAGAAAAGAGTCCAGATATAGACCCATAAATATCATAAACTGATCTTTGAGAAGAAGCAAGAGCAATACAGTGGAGCAAGGATAGTCTCTCTAACAAATGGTGCTGTAGGGACTGGGCATATGCATGCGAACAAATGAATCTAAACACACACCTTCCACTCATCACAAAAATTAACTCCAAACAGACCTAAATGTAAAAACACAAACCTGTAAAATTCTTTAGAAGATAACCTAAGAGAAAATCTAGATGCCCTTGGGTGTGGTGATGTCTTTAGATACAACATCCAAGACATGGTCCATAGAATAAGTAATGAGTAAGGTGGACTTCATTAACATTAAACACTCTGTAAGAGTTTATCAAGAGAAGAAGAACACAGGCCGAAGTAAATATTTGCACAAGACAGATCTGGTGAGGGATTGTTATCTAAAAATATACCAAGAACTCTTAAAACTTAACATTAAGTTAACAAGCAACCCAAGCCAAAAAAAAAAAAAGAGAAAAAAAAAAAGGACCGAAGACCTTACCAGACACCTCACCAAAGGTATACAGATGGCAAATAAGCATACAAAGAGAAACCCCACATATGTCATCAGGGAAATTAAAACAACAGGGAGATACCATTACACTCATCTTAGAATGGCCAATTTCTAGAACACTGAGAACACCAAATCCTGACAGGAATGTAAAATGGCAGAGTCACTTTGGAAGACGGTTTGGTAGTTTCAAAACTAAACATATTCTTGCCATATAATCCAGGAGCTGAAAACTATGTTCACAGAAAAACTCAACACAGGGTTAAAGTAATCATGATACATCCAGACAATGGAAATGAGCTATCAAGCCATGAAAAGACACGGAGGAACTTTAAAGGCATATTAATAAGTGAAAGAAGCCTTTGAAAAGGCTACACAGACTGTATGATTCCAAGTCAGTGACATTCTGGGAAAGGCAAACCCATGGAGACAAAAAAGATCGATGGTTTCCAAGCAATGGTGGTATGAGGGAGAGATAAATAGCCAGAGAACAGAAAAATTTGAGGGCAGTGAAAATACTCTGAATGACATAATGATGGATATATGTCATTATAAAATTTGTCCAAACCCACTGAGTGTGCAACACAAAGAATGAACCAGAACATAAACTATGGACTTAGGATGACCATAATGTGTTAATGTAAATTCAACCTCAGTAAAAAAAAAAAAAAAAAAAAGCACCACTCTGGTGAGTGACATTGACAATACGGGAGGCTCTGCATGTGTGGGTCTGGGAGACGTGGGAAATCTCTGTACCTCCTCCTCAAATTCACAGTAAACCTAAAATTGCCCTAAAAATGAAACCTTTAAAAACACACAAAACTTACATTATTTTCCGCAGAGCAGAGTACAGAACTCACTTTTTCAATAGGAACATCAATTCAAAGGGAAGTTACAAAGCAGTGAAAAAGTAAGCCTGACTTTTCACATTAGGTGAACTGTCTTTGATTATTATATACACATGGCATATCAGAGCTAATATCCCTTTTTTAAAACCTGATATTAATTTAGCAAGATAGAATACACCAAGCCACATTCATAAGCTGCAGAGTCAAATGCAGCTCCTACAAAATCCATAATCAAGGATTAAATAGATAAGAAGAAAATATTCTTGACCAATACGTTAGAAACAAAGAACACTGGAGCCAAGGTAGTTTTACTGATTTTTGAGACTGTTGATATACCAGTTCATTTCATAAGCTCCTGAATTTAAAATAAGTGGTGGGTGTTGGGGCGGTGGGAACAGCAGTAGCATTGGCACATCTTATATCTGGGAAATGCCACTTATGTAAGAGAGGGAAGCCACTTTAGAAGATGTGCAGGATACCAAATACCTCACAATAACAGTCATAGTTCAGTTTTGTCACGAGGGTCCCAGAATGCATGTGTGTAATGGTAGTGATAAAGATTTGGAATTGCCAAGAGTTCATATCCTGAACTTTGAGATTCTGTCCAATGAGGTAAAAAGTGAATGGGAGGATGGATGGTTTGGAGGCAGAGTAGAAACTGACTAAAACTACTTTCAGCTCTGTAGAAGGAGAAACCACAAATCTTTCCCTACTAGGTTCAGGGTAATTTATAGGTTAACTTTTGATAACTGATTTTTAAAGCAACATTTTTTCTTAAAACATTTAGGTTGACCCAAAGAGAACTCCTGCCCCTGAGGGCCATGAGAAAATGAAATGGAATTATCTTGGAAGATTTCAGTAGTTTTAGGTTATTTCAGACCATATGTTCACTTGCCACCGCTAAATACAATATGAATACAATAAGGCCTTTTTATATATATATTTTAAAATAAGCCTTATTTTTCTAATAATATATATTCAGAAAAAAATTAATTTTAAATAGGATTATCTTTCTAGGACAGTTTAGATTTATAGAAAGATTCATATTATAGAGAGGGTTCCCATATATCTTGCACAGTTTCCCATATTATGAACATCTTGTACAATATGGTTTTATTTGTTATGATAAACAAACCAATATTGATGTATTATTATGTACACAGTTTATTCAGATTTCCTTTTTTATTTAACCTAATGTCCATTCCAGGATTCCATCCAGATAGCACATTCCATTTAGTCATCATGTCTTGAGGCTCCTTTGGGCTGTGATTGTGTCTTAGACTTTTATTATATTTGATGACCTAAACAGTTTTGAGGAGATGCTATGGTCAAGTATTTTGTAAGATGTCCCTTTATTGGAATCTTTCCAGTGTTTTCCTCACAATTAGATAAGGGAATGGGTTATTGGGATGAAGATCACAAAAATGGGGTACCATTTTCATCACATCATATTCAGGGTACATACTATCGACATGACTTGTCACTGTTGATGTTGACCTTGGCCACCTGGCTGAGGTCATGTTTTCGCAGGTTTCTCCAAGAGAAATGCATAGGGAAATTTTGTTTTTAGATTTGGCAAAGATTTCTTGGATATGACACTAAGTGTACAGGCAACAAAAAGAAAAATAGCTAAGTTGGACTTCATCAAAATTAAAAACTTCCATGCCTCAAAGGACACAATCAACAGAGTGAAAAGATAGTCTATGGAATGAGGGAAAATATTTGCAAATAAAATGTCTGCTGAGGAGTTAATACTCAGAATATTTAAAGAACTACAACTCAACAGCAAAAATTCAAAAAGCTCAGCTTAAAAAAATGGCAAAGAACTGGAATAATTATTCTCCAAAGATGATATACAATATTCAGTAATAGACTTTAGTTCACATTGTTTATGACTGTGCTTTTTCATCCCAAACACTAGAAAGCTACCCCACTAAGTTTCTGTAGGAAAGCAAAATTTCATTTCTCATGGTAGCAGGCAGTGGAATGTTGCATCAGCAAAAGTGCAACTATATCTCATGTGCTTTTGCAGTCCTGGGAATCCACTCACCCTCTTTCTTTGCTCAGGCAAAAATCAACACAGAAACCAGATGATACATTTTATTTCAATCAAGAGTTTCACAGAGCCTCAGACACAAACAAGATTTATAGCTCTTTAAAAGCTATCATGTATAAAAACAAAATTACTTCAAAAACTCTATTTTCTGGAAGTTAAATGCAAATCAAATAGGCCCTAATCTACTCGGCATTTATCCAGTGCCACTTGCCATAGCGTCTAGAAATTTAACATGATTATTTAGCATTTATGTGACACTTTCTATCTGCTGTTTTTTGAAAATCATTCTCCTCAGTCATTTTTAATTTTATTCCACCAGCTCTGACAGGCCAGTTGGTCCCATTTTAGAGTTGAGGAGACCTTGAATATTTGAGGTTCCCATGGTGTCATAAGGATCCCAGGGCTTGATCTAGTAAGTTTGCTTGTGTGAGAATATGAGACTTCTGCATTTTCTGCCGATGCCAATAAATAGGCTTGAGCAGGAACCTAAGCCTTGGTTGGACATGCCTCAAACTTTCTTTAGTTTAGCCAATCAATTTTAATTGGCATCAAACTTTTTTTTTCCTTCCCTTGATACTCGCTTGGAAAAGTTCACGTCTCCTGCCTCATGCTCTCCCATTGGTTACGTTAAATTGGAGAGGTTTGTGAGTTGATAAAATAATTTGCAAATTATGTGTAATTTACAGAGACCTGGCTGTATCTTCACTTTCCTTCTCCCACCGATGGGACTCATTGGTGGGGCTTGATCCTATAGCGTAAAGAGACTCCATGTGACACTGAGATCAAAGTCATCATTGTTTCCGGCATGGGAGCATCGCATTATCACATTTCTTATGGATTGTACACACAGCTATGATGCTCAGTTTACAAATGTATGATCTCTTCACAGTTGATCCTGGACACATGCAGATCAGTACCATCCATCACTGGGACAGTTCTGTCCCTCTGGTTGAGAAAACAATTCAAACTAGATAAATAGAAATACTCACTTCCTCTAAGAAACTTTTGAGGCTCTCCTTGATAGAGTTTTTGCTCTTTGCATTATTGATTATAGTTCTTTTGCCCTTGCACATAATTACCTTCACAGCCTTTTTTGGATAGACTTTATTCCTGTGTTTCTGCATCTCTCATGCTCAAATGTAAAGCACCCTGGGTACAAGGTCATTGCTTTTGTATCTTCCAATATATTCACACAAGCTCCTATAGGACTATTGCACATACGCTTCCAATTCATGTCTGTTACATATAATCTAATAACCTCAACTTTTATTTCAAAGTTTTTCAAGATGCCTCCATTTTCTCTTATTAGTAGACCTGTGCCTAGTATTTATAGTCTTTATTTATAGAAATAAATAATATTTGTATTATTTATATCATTGAGAATTTATATTCCTGAGTATTATATTTATATACTGATATTATATTATTGAGTATTATATGACTGAATATTTATATTAAAAATGCTCTTGGAGTAATTTTCTGACCTACTTTGAAAAACTCTGAATCAGAATTTTTACCAGTGCACAGAGATACAAGAACATCTAAACCTGAGCTTAGAATTAGAGACTAAAAACTAAACTTGACTCGGATTCTCTAGAACTTTGTGTCATCTCTCTTTAGAAGCTTCTGCAGGTATTCCTGGACAGAGCCAGGTGCTCCCTGCATTGTCAGCCTCCTGGGCTACTTTGAACTCTGCTGGAATTGTAGCATGGGGTGTGCTGTGTGACATTAATTTATTTACAGAACTGTTTCTAATACCAGCATGTAAACTCCTTGACGAGGAGAGCCTGTGTTTTATCTCTGTAGCCCTAGTGCCTGGCATAAAGCAGTGTTTATCGTGATGCTCAACATATTCTTATTCTGAATGAGCCATTTCAATACTGGGTATCAGAGACTGATATAGATAACTTCTAAGGCTACTTTAAGTCTACGTCAGAATGCTCATAATGAATGGACTAAAAGAAAAGATTTTCTATAAGGCAACCATAAAAGCGGCTGGCTTCCCAGTATTTGGAACAGGATAAGGAAACCTGATAAAGTAGAGACTAGAATAACGCTATCCACCCAACAATTCCCAGGAGACTTCAAAGCAAAGTACCCTGTAGCAAACACATACCAATTCCAACAAGTCCATATGCACTGAGATCCTTTAGCAAGATTTCTCTGCATTTCTAATTGATGCGTGTCTGAGTAACATGGAATTTCCTGAGAACTGTGGGTTGCGCTGTGTGGCTGTGTTAGCAGTGGATGGTGCTGGCATGAATATAACTGATGCAATTTCAAAGGTGCCACCAGAGAATCTTTAGGGAAAAATTCTTTATCTCCTTTTTCTCATTTCTAATTTGGGTTGTAAATGATAAATTGAAAAATATGTTAAGCTGCTCCTTAATGTTTTTCCTCATCTTATTGGTGATAGCTGAGTTTTGTCCCCTGTTTACTGAGGACTCTAAAAGATTGGATTGATGTTTAAGGCTTAATTTAATTAAGTTTTAAATGGCAATCTGCTTACTCCATCTTCCTTTCAATTTGCATCAATAAGCATCTGCCAAAAGAATATTCCAAAGCATTTTGATTGAAAGTTTGTTTTCATAATTATCACGTCAACCTCACCTTGTCGTGTTTTCCTTTTCTTCTTTTGTTTACCACTTCTCTACCGCAATACTTTCTGTATGTTAAAGCATCTTTGATTGAAAGAGTTAACACAGACATAAAGATAGTTTTTTTGGAAGAGGAAAAGAAGAAATGTTACTTGCACTGTAAGACATTTTGATTTAGAAAAGTAAAAATATGAAAAAGTAGTTCATCTACAGCAATACTCAGAATCCCACTTGCATTTTACTCTGGGATGCTTTAATGGCCTCATACCAAAGCTGTCTTTACTTTTTTTTCCAAATAACCCAAGAAATTCTCTATTCCAGTGAAAAGAGCTGCTAGGTCCATCAGGCTATTGCTATTCCTCCATTGAACGATAAAGAGGAAGTAAAAATGTTGCTTTTATTGAACTTGAACACATTTCTTGAACACTGCTGAGCTATGATCTGAATTACTCAAGTTTATCTCATCGTGGTCTGGATTCCCTCATCTCCCACTGAAGTCCCTATAGCCCCTCTCCCCCAGCTGAAGACACTGGGGAAATTCAACCAATTACTTCTTCTTTTCTGCTTCAGGGATGCTGAGTTCCAATCCTGAAAAACATATTTGGTGTTCTGAGTACACAGTTCCAGTGTTATGTGGTGTGGAGAGGGGTATTTCACACCAACAAGCAACTCTCAGACACCAGCTGGGTGTTCTACAATTCCACTCAATTCTGATGCTATCTACGTGGAGAGTATCAGATCCCACGGCTCCAAGTCTCAGTCTCTCAAGACTGTCCCCACTCCTTCTCACCCCTACAGACGCCAACTGCAAACCCAGGTTGTCGCCTGTGCTTCTGCCTGATGAGTTTTAGACTGGGGGTTCAATGACTCCCTCCTTATCTCAGATGCCAGTTGCAAGCTCTGGTTGTTACTTGTACTTCTGACCAGCTGGCTATAAAACAGAGATTCCCACAACCTCTTCTTTGGGTTCGATTAATTTGCCAGAGTGACTCACAAGCACAGTTGTTTAACCCATTGGTCACTGGTGATTAATTCAAACTCCAGGTCCTCTCCAGCCCAGGAGGTCATGGGTGGGACTGAAAGTTCCAACTGTCTAGTCACACAGTTGGTTCCCCTGGCAATCAGGCACCATCCTTAGGTGTAATCTCAAAGTCACTTCATTAACATAAATTTAAAACTTTTATCACTTAAGAAGTTCCAAGAGTTTTAGGAAGTCTGTGCCAAAAACAAAGACCAAATGTATATTTCTATCATAAATCACAATATCACAAACATTGCATTTTTTATTGTCTGTTGACCTCTCCAGATCTGCTCTACCCAAGTCTGCCCTGCTGAAGACTGGCTTCCGTAGATTGGACCACCTCGTCTCCAAGGACGATAATTCCTGTGGAATAGCCCTCTCTAAATCTAGCTCTCACTACATTTCAGAAACAGTCTCTCCTTTCACTTTTTCACCTGTCCTACCCTCCTTAATCCATGGCTAGCTCTAGGATACTGCATCCCTACCCTATCTCACTAATTCTACCCAACCAACATCTTTGTAAATGAAGTTTTATTAAATCCTTGTCAACGACCACATTTGAGTAGTGCGCCATCTTTTTCCTCGCCATGAGCCTTAACATTTGCAACCACCCACCCACCCATTCACATATAAATTGATAAACAGATAAAAAAGATACAGTAAGATATAAGATCACTTATTTTCACAATGTGATAATCTTACACATTTTCATGCTGAACCTGTTTTACTGTTATAAAAAGATCCAGATGCATAATGAAACACAATAAAAATACGTAATTCAGCATCAGCTTTGCGCAAGATGCTACTAGCCAATATTTCTTTTCATCTCTACATGATGCCCTAGCCCTTTCCACTGTCTGAATATTTTCCAGTCTTTCCTGCATGCCCAAACCACCGTCCTCTTACTCTTTTCCACTGACTGTGCTTTGATTTCAATGGAGACAAGCAAGTACAACTGATGTGAATTCCTACGATTGCTTTGTCATTATTTCAAAACTCAGTAGCTTCAGTAATGTCTTTTTTCCATGTCTTGAAGAAATCTGAAGCCATTTTTCTTTCAAAGATTTATACCTGCCCCCCAAACTTTTAAAACCATCTACTCTTACACTCCATAGGACTTATTTATCTTCATGAATTCTCTCTCTGATTTCTTCAATCTTTAGCCTTTCCCTCTTCACTAATTCTTTCATTATCATCTTTAACGTGCTCCATTCTTTGTATTTATTTTTAAGAGGAAAATGCCCATTCTCTGCAGTGTTTATTGTTCAACTCTTTCCTGATTTCTCTGCTCCCTGTTGTCTATTTTGTCTTCTCATTCTCTCCTTTAAAATTGTGCTTTCGAAGTTCATCAGTGTCATTATATTTATCAAACACCAATGAATATAAAGATGGCTTAACTCTCATCTGTGGCATCTGAACATTCTGAGAATGCTGTTTTATCCTGTATTATTTTTGCCCTTGGCTTCAGTAACACTCCGGACTCTGTGCTTTTAATGTCCCTCTGGAGATTCCTTCTTGGGTTCCTTCCCTGACTTCTTCTTTACTCTCCATTGCTACAAGCTATTTTGGTTTGCACTCAAACCTCTTTTCTTCTGATTTTACACCCTTTTGGAATGAAAACAATAGTCTTCAGTTTAATGACCATATGTTATATTTTTAGCAGCTCTTATAGCAACACAGACAACTTCTCAACTATTTCTCAGGGTCTCAACACAGGAAACATGAACTTTGGATGTTGTTTTGATGGATGGCTTTATCTTAGAGCTTCATGGATGTAGCCTCAAAAGCAGAGCATTCAACTTTACCAAGTGAAGTCTGCCAATAGCTATCTTTGTGGATTCCCCATCCCTGACACTAACTCTAACCCAAACTCTTCTCCAGGTTGGAGGCCATTCTGAAGTCTCACCCGGAATCTCTTTCAAAATCATGTATCTCACCATACCATGCCCTTTCTTGACTATACCCAGACGTTCTCATTTTTTTCAGACTGCATTCTAAACCTCATAGCAGGTTCAAGTCACATGCTCTGTTGCTGAATGTATCCTTAGACAATTTACTTTTTTGTACCCTGTTATCCAACAGTGGTGAACTATTTGACCATTTCTCAATACATCATTCACTTGCATTTTTCCTTCATATGCTGTCCCCTCAGAATACTCTTTTTTCCCATCTATGTGACTGACACTCTACTCATTTCTAAAGTCCAACTTAAATCTTATTATTGATAATTAAATATTCCCTTTTTCTTACTAACATAATATTTTGTGTTGTTGCATGTTTATAGGTGGCCTTCCTTCATTACAATGTGAGCCATGAATTCTCTACATTTAATGAAAAATGAAAATATAATTTTGGGGTCATATTATAGCAAAGTTCTAAAATGGAGATGGGGAGGAGGGAAAGCTAATAAATATCTGGGACTAATATATTATCTCATTAATTTATTTTATACATTATATATAAATTACACATATTATATATATAAACTATACATAATTTATATATAAACTATATATAATATATAAAGCATATGAGTTATATATGAACTATATATATTTTATATAAATATATAGTATATAAACTATATACTGTACACATAAATTATATATATTATATATGAGCTATATATAAATATATATAATAAGTTCTTTACATACAGAATTATCTTTTTAAGATATGGCAGTGCTTATAGTTAAATTGGAGTTCTTCATCCTTTAACTAAAATAATTACTTGAGAGCTTTTCATTACATATACTTCTTAGTTACATTCTAACAATTTTGTGTACCCTTTCAATTTGCTTAGCAAACTATTTCTTCTCAGGTAACATAAATGTAAACTTCAGAAGAGTGTCTTTCTATATTGTGCCAAATTCTAAATTAAAAGTGTCTAGATGAATGAGGATTTATTACAGTCTAATACATTTTCTTTTCATTTTTATAATAATGGAATATTTCTAGTGTCTTCATAACCATTAATTACTTTTCTGCTTATGATATTGCTACGAGCCAGGAAGGAGAGAAACATTCTTCTCCCCTGGTTTAAGTAGACACAAAGAAAGGGATAACTTTGAGTAATTTGTTTCATGAATAGAGACACATCATGAACCCAGTTTTCCAACCTGGGTTACTGTGCTTTGTCCTGCAAAGTTTGTTTCCATTCTGTGCTTCCCCTCCACCAAACAGCTTTCAGATTTTAAAATATTCAGTTGAATCACTAATTGCACTGATCTTTGCCTTTATTTTCAAAGAGAAAATTGAACCAGGGTCAAAAACTGCTGAACTTATGTAGTTTCTGGCTTATATAAAGATCATTTTTCCCAGGTAGTAATTTTTTATAAAACAGGCTCCCCTATATTTGGTCCAAAAGGGAGGGAATGTGGTTTTCCAAGTTTGCTTTTTATTTAAATTAAAGCATATGTGATCCAAGAAAATCTAAAACAGTATGAATGGCACATACTTAATTGAGGCTATTGCTACAGTCCGAGTATCTTGTTAATAGTATTTTTAAACCTGGTAAACCCTGTGCCATGATCTTAATTCCACTCCTCAGCCTAGATTTGTACTTTTTTCCCCCCAAGGAATGGAGAGTTGCTCACTCATCACTTCCTATTGTTCAGATTACACAGAATCTCCTTTGCCTTGGCTGACCAGACTTTTGGGATAGGAGTAAATCCCCTGAAGCATTTAATAGAGGAAGTTGATGGGGAAAGCCAAGTAAATTTCAGGACTCTGGGAACGGAAAGGAAATTGCTAAGGAAACATAATCCCCTATAGGTTCTCCTACCAGGAAGTCCAGCCCAAGATTTGAAATCCACCTAGTTGGTGGCAAGAAGCCCAGAAGAATGAGGCACCTGGCTCCCCTAAGCCAAGAATCTTTGGAACGGGAGAGACAGGTAGCAATGAAAAAGAGCCTCATTCTAGCAACACAGATGGCCACTGCCATTCCCGCCAAATGGCTCACCAGGTCTCACAAAGGGGGCAGGTGATCCAAGAGACTGAGTCTGAAATGGCTGTTCTAAATAGTGCTGGAAAGCATGACAGGGCTGGGGAGGTGAGCAGGAGCAGAAGTTGTCAATTTATGAAAAAATTAATGCCATCTCCACCTGGCAGCGTGTCCTTTTGACATCTGCCTTCCTAGGGTGCTTGGATCTTCTCAGCCCTGGCAAGTGGAGATCAGGTGCTTGGGCAGATGATATACTTAGTTCCTGCTGGGGTGGCGGCTGAGTCGCTGTGCTTTGTCAGCTCCACCCCGGTGATGGATGGGGTGGTGGGAAAGTCACCACTCCATGGGCACCGCAGAGTTCTCTCCCTCCCATCAGATAAGCAGTCCCGCAAACAAAAGTGGATGGTGTTCAAGTGTGATAAGGGGGTGGGGAAAGAAGAGAAGCCACTGAAGATAAATAAGACAGCAGTTTGCAACACAGTAACTTCCCCATAAAAAATCATGGGTACATGTTAGCTCTCTGCTTTGTCTTCAGTCAGAGTCTCTACCTGAGCAAGGTTACAGAGTCATTCATTTTTTGTTGTTGTTGTTATTTATCCTCCTTCCTCCCACTTTATCCTAATGCTCTTTACATTTCTATATTCAGAAAACATATCAGAGGAGGTCTTTCTTAGGAACAGAACCATGAAACACACTCTCTGCCTGATTTAGTCCAACCCACAAGAGAATTGGGAAACTTCACAAAGGACTGAGCATTTTCATTTCCTACGTTTATGTTACTGAACTAGTTAAAAACACTACAAGCTATTTGTCCTGTCTTATTCAAAAACCTTCCCTGAAAGAGGGTGAAAAACTATGGTTCTGCTGAAAGGTTACTGCCGAGGTGTCAATGGTCATAACATTTCTCGAAGCCCTTTACCCACAGATGAAACATCCTTAGGAGTATATATACCCTTTGATCCAGGAGTTCATTTTCTAGAACTTTTCTCTAAGAGGGTAATCAGAGATGTGCATAGCAATTTATTTATTAGGATAGTCACCGCAACATTAGACATAACTTAAATTCCAATAGGATATTGATTAAAATAACTATGATATAGGGCTATGTGGCAGGCTTTTAAAAAAGATAAAGACATGAAAAGTAGTATTTTCAAAGAATATGAAATTATACCATTATTAGTCAGTCTGTTCTAAGTTATGCCGTGATAATAAGAACAAACTCTTAGATGCTAATGGCTTATAGAAATACACTTTGTACATTGCTCACACCATGTATCCAGAGTAGACTGTGCTGCCCTACTTTTCCTCGCTGTGGAATAGAGCCTGGCTGAATTAACAACCCCCAATGATACCCAGATTCAAATATCTGGAATCTGTGAATATTGCCTTATGTGGAAAAAAGATCTTTGTAGACGTGATTAAGGATCCTGGGCTGGGGAGATTATCCTTGGATTAGCCAGGTGGACCCTTAAAGTAATCACTAATATCCTTACAAGAGAGAGTGGAGGGAGATTTGACTCCAGGCAGAAGAGAAGGTCATATGATGAAAACCGAGGGAAGCAGAGCTGGGGAGAGAAGATGCTTTGCCTTCAAGGTGGGGGAAGGGGCCATGAGTCAAGAACACAACTGCAGATGCTGGAAAAGGCAAGGAAATGAAGTCTCCCCTACCATCTCCAGAGGGAGCACGACCCTGCCACCATCTTGATTTCTGTCGTGTAACACTCATTTTGGGCTTCTGGGCTCCAGAACTGTAAGGAAATAAATCTGTGTTGCCTAAAGCCCCCAAGTGTGTGATAATTTCTTACAGTCCAATAAAAGTCTAGTACAACAGGAGCCATCTTGACCCTCCACTCCGTGGCAGAAAGGGAAAGAGTTTCGGTGGCTTATACTCTGGAAATTAAACACTTTTCACCGGAATTAACAAAAGTTACTTCCACTTAAGCTTCCCTGGACAAACGAAACTTATGGACCCATTGAACCCTAGGGGTTCAGGAATTCCACCACGTACCTGAAATTAGGAGAACTAGAGATACTGGTGAGCAGCACAAATTCATCACGTTGAAAGTATCATTAATATAATATTCAGTGAAAATCAGGTTATGAATCATTGTTTCAAAACAACTGTGCTACCAATATGGGAAAATAAAACAGAAATGTGTACCTACACTTAAACACAGAAAACAGCCTGAAAGGAATACTGCATTTTTTTCTGGGAAGGTCAATTTTCTTTTTCTCAAGTGTCTTCAACTTTCCTTCAATGAAAATGCTTTTTTTACAAGCAGTAGGAAAATACAGTCATCCAAGTAGACCAGCGCGTCTACAGTAGTAGAATAATGCTCACAGCTAAACCTCATATTTAAAACACAGTATTCATTTGTGAGAAATATAGTCAGGAGTGGGAGGCTACCGCAGTTTGAAGGATAAAATAAGAAATCGAAGTCCAAAATGATGACAAATCTAATCTAGGACATCACAATAATGTAATACTATGTAAATACTATGTAAAATTTCAGCTTTCCTGATTGGAAGCTTTGTGACCTTTTTTCCCAACCACAATGCTAAATCCAATCTTTTGCTCACTTATTAAATTGATAATTGCATATTTTGTTTTCATTTCCCTTCCTATTCCATAATTTCAATGATGATTTTTGGAATAATGGGCTCTTAAATATATTTAATTCCTTCACATTCTCTCTTTAGGAGGGAGATGCCAGATTGTAGTAACCTGCTGACATCCTGAGAGCAGGGTATCATCTTTTCACCATACCTGCTGGCCTAACACAAAGGTATCTTTCAAATAATGCCAATAATTTCAATCAAAAGAATAGAATGGTGGATTCAGATATTGTCTCTATGATATTGTGATTTGTAAGAAATATACATATATGTATTTGGTCATTCAGATGACTAAACTGTATTTCTCATGTATACTTGGTCTTCATCCACATACCCTGGTTCACATTTCCTAAAACCCTTGGAATTTCCTGAGTGACAAGAGCCACAGAAACATCTCTGGGTATAATATTTATCTCTTGTTCCTGAAAACATTTCAGATACATAAGGTGAAAAGAGTGTTATGTTACTCATAATGAGCCCCGTGCCTATGGAATCTGATGCCACCTCCAGGGTCTGAGAATTACGTGCTGGTGAGGAGAAATCTCTACACCCACCCACACACACACACCCCACCCCCTCCACACACACACACTCACACACACACTAGAATTGGGTCCAGGAACCTAATTTAGTGTTCTTCTTGGGAATTCAGATACATTAGTTTACTGTCATTAACAAAGTACCATGAACTGTGTGGCCTAAACAAAATTTGGAGGGGACAGATAAACTAACCCTACAGGATCAGGTTTTTGAGGAGGACAGCTGAGTGACATCCAAGGAGCCTCTATTTCTTCTTAGAATTGATGGAACTGCTACATTGAAAAGATGTTGTCTAGCAGAGCTAAGTAATATTATTTGCCCGAGCCTTTAAAGGCCATCCTTGGAGATCCAAATCTTCTTGGAAAAGTGCAATATCACATACGTGTATATTTAAATTTGTAGACGCATTCTGCAGGCCTCACCTTTCTATAAGAGATCTTCATGCAGGCACACTGATCTCCCAGGGGTTCTCCTTCAACACAGCATTTGTGGAAGGCAGAGGCTTCCAAGAGAATGCAATTTACCTCATTTTCTGCTGCAACACACAGCAGGTGTTAATTACTTTGTTATTTCAATTGATCAAAATGCCCCTAATGCCACAATGACTCTGGGCACACTTACCAAAGCCATTTTCCTCCCATTTATTTAAAAAGCCTGCCTCGAGTATCTATTTGTTCAGCCAAATTTCTGTGTTCCAAATTGGTACTGGCTCATTCTTACCAGAATATGAACTGAATTCCCAAAGTTGACCCTCAGATATGGATTCTTGACACTAACTGCAGTAAGATTATAAGGAGGAATTGATGTTTATTCTATCACAGGACAAAAATCTTTTCATATAGGCCCCTAGAATGTGCCCCTTGTGCAAACTGGTGCCATTTTACCAGCCCATGGGAAAACACAAGGGTCTCGGTTTCCTAAATAGTGCATGTGTGTGTGTATACATGTGTATGTGCGTTTGTGTGTTCTGTTCAGGCACTTACCAAATAGAGCTAATTTAGGGCCCCTTGATATTTTTGTGATTTAAATGCATGGACAATGGTTCATGGGGCCAGCTGCTCACTAACAGGGGAGGCTGTCCTTGCTGCTACTTTTATCTGCCAAACAAAATGATTCTGGGTTGATATTTTATCTACTTTAATCTTGGGAAAGATCAAAAGAAACTGTGCAAATTCTGTTCAAGTCCTTTGAAATTAAAGCAATTAAAGTTCAGGTCAAAAAAGGTGGCCCTGGAAGTAATGAGTCTAGATTTCCACAACCTTCTAGGTGAGTGACACCAAGAAGGTACTGGTGTCACTCTGACCTTCAGTTGTCTCCTCTGTTCAATGGCAATCAAACACTACCTGATATCTACGTAGTGCTTTATAGTTTAGAAATCACAGTGAACATTCGAGGCTTCCAGCTGATCAGCACTGGAGACATGGAAGTTTCATTAGTTCCATCGTTTATCATGTGAAGTTCCCGAGGCTTAGAAATGTGACTTACTCGTGGCTATGCAGCCAAGGAGTAAGGAAACAATACTCGTTTCCTGAAGGCAGAGGGGAAACCAGATGTGCTTTTGATATTTCCTCCTGCATCATGATCTATGGTTGTATTTAAAAAAAATAAAGCCAACTTTGGAAAGTTTGCAATAACGAGCCCAAAATACTAAAGCCAGATATCATTTACCCATACTAAAGAGATCCAAGGATAACATAAATAATTTATATCTCCAGACAATACAAATCCTATTTTGCTTCTACATAATTTCATTTGGACAAACAAAATAATACATGTGGAATCATCTGCAGTGTCTAGTTTATATTAGGTACTCAGTAAATGCTGTCTGAATTTAAATCTATTTTTTTTCTCATAAATATTTTTTTTTTTTGGTTTAGCTTTTTGTTTGTTTGGTTTTCCTCCAAAACTGTTCTCTTTTTAGCATGCTCCATAAATCATTGCTTGAAGATATACAAGATCCCAGAAATGGAAAGTTTTTGGTGGAACCCGTTTTCAGGACTAGGAAAAGAAATAGCTCCAGGTCTATGTTGAGAACATTCTCTATTTCCAAGAAACCTTATTGAAAACCTAGAAAAACATCTCAGGTTTCAGAATAAATACCATGTGACTGGTAGCCTTTGATGAATTATCTCACCAAATCTCATCACTTTTGGCCTCTTAATACATTTAGTTGTATTTGTCTAAATATTGCTCTGTAATTATTCCTAAGTCATTTTATTTATGTTCTTTCTTGTAAGCAGTTTGAAGGCAGGGATCCATTAATTCCTGTGTTTTTCTTTCTTTCTCACTAAAGCATGTGGCAATGGGGAATGCAGGAGACAGTATAAAGAAAGAAAGTGGGGTTTGGAGTTAAAAGACTTGAGTTTGAGAACTAGATCCTCAAATTATCAGAGATGTGACCATGAGCAATTTGTACAACCACTGAACCTCTCTTTCTGTTTTCAAAACTAAGGATAATGACTGAAATAATTCATAGGATTTAGATTCATTTGTAATCCATTGAGTCCAAGCAGATGAAAGAGATCTATAATGGTACAAGACCTATACAAATGTCAGTTCCTGTGCCAAACAAACCCTAAGTAGTTCATCTTTAAAACTGTTTATTTTCCTATTGGGTGCACAAATTTGTTATATGTCAAAGCAATCTTTTCAGTTTGGTATGGCCATATGACTAAGTTATGACTAATGGAATGGACAGGAAGTGACAGTACTTTCAGGTCTAACTCATTAAAAAGTTCCCATATAAGCCTCTTTCTGTGTCAGCTGCTTAGATACTGATACCCAGAGTCAACCTGGAAGCTATTTATTGAAAAATAGTAGAGCCTTCAATAGCCTGGTACCTGATGCTTCGTGGAGCAGAGTCCCCATCCCATCCTGCTACCAGTTGACTTCACAAATGTAGGAATGAAATCTCTGTTGTGTTAATGCATTGGTATGTTTTAGTTTCTCTTTTTCAGCAGCTATCATCATCCTAACCAGCACAGCATTATTATTAAATGCTAGCCAATATCATTTTCTTCTACAGTCTGTGATAATTTTCAGCCTTTCTGTGTTAGCAGCACACTGTCACACAGGAGACATTTTGGTAGCATACTTGAAAGAATTAAAGGACCCCAAAAGACAAAAGTCATCAATAATTATGGTAGAATCACTCCTGCAGTTACAACAGTGTCCTGGCATCTACCAAATTACCTAGTTGTTCCACTGTTTAATTGGTTTTCCTTTAACAATGTATGGTCACTTGTGTGTCTGGACACTGCCCTTTTCTTGCTCTCCTATTTGCTCATGAGACAGACTACCACACATTCTAGTGACCACGTGGACTATCTCTTCACTCTTGTGCAAAGCAATCTGTACTGTATGTATCACCATGTCCTATGACCTCAGCAGCTCTGTGGATGTTTTGAAGGATTTGCTCTAAATCTATGAACTGTCAGTTACAGTAAAAATATAGTTTTCACATTAATCATAAGCTGACCTCATACCAGCCCTCATGATACTCAGTAAGGCTCCAGGTCCTGGGTCCTTTAAGGAAACTCTGAGTTTCTAAAACCCATGGGATACGCACAGGGAATCTGCCATGGTATTGGCAGCATCTCAGTGGGCCACAACAGCAGCAATGGTGATCAGCAAGGCTCTCCTAATTCATCCCACACCATGCTGATCAAAAGATTATCTCCAGCACCCTCTCAGCATTGCCAAGCTGTTTTACTTTGCAACTGCTTTCATATTTTCTTTGAGTCGGCATCTTTTTATCTTTTATCCTATTTTGGTGGCTGTTTCTTTTATCTTGAATGTTTAACTTACGGCTCCTGATTCATGTTTCTCACTCTCTCCTGCCTTGTACAGAACCTGAACAAATCAGGAATTTGACAAAGGTTTATCCGTTATCTTCTGATGTGAAAACAACTAGCATCACCACCCCTCGGCACCTGGGCCACAGTTTTCAAAAAACATTCTCATAACTCACCCACTCTAGCTCTGTGAAACCAGAGGGGCAAGATTCTTACTTAACAGATGATGGGAATGTAGATAAACAGAGAGACTCATCAATTTTTTATGTTTTCATGACAAATAAGTGGCAGATCTTAAATCAGCTCCACTCTTCCCTAATTTTCAATCTAGTGTTCATTCTACTGAATCACACACAGCAACTACAACACCCACAGTGTTCCAGCAATGATAAGGAGATAATCTTCATCCTATCCAAAGGATCATGATCATATTGGTACCTTACACAATATCCTCAAAAATAAAAATAGCCAATAAAAGGGAGAGCTAAGTCTTCTGTCCCTTACAGCCTATTTTGAGCATTTATTGAATGAGGACTTTTTCTGAATAAACAAGATTTTCTGGAGTAACTTGACTAAACAAATATAATAGTTAGCCCTGAATAGTAGGGTAGCCATGGCTCCTTGAGTTAGAATCACAACTTTTTAACCCAGATGTTGAAACAAGGCTTCCTCTCTGTGCAGAAAGATCTTTGGAATCTGCCTAAAACTAAGAAGATAACAATGGAAGGCAGCCCCAATTGAGAGAACCTGGAGAACTGAAGACATTACAAGAGCATTATACATGACTTGGCAGAGAATAGCAGCCAACAATCCAAAAATCATTCACCCCTCCTTTGGGCTTAAGATTAGACTATATCCCTAAGTCTTCCATGCAGTTAGATGTGTTCTGATGAATTAGGACCCTCAAACAGGATGTAAGCAATAATGGTATGTGCCACTTCTAGGTCTGATCTATAAAATCACACCGATTGTGAACCGCCATGAATTTCCCCCATAGGAGTAGCCACGAGATGTAAGGAGCTCAGATCCCTGTATGATCACATGGAGGAGAATATTTCTGTCAAACTGACTTCTGCCACATCGGGGTTCATTTGTCACTTCCCCCTAATACAAGTGGTCAATGGAAGTATATAAAGTAGTAATGAAGACAGAAAAAAAAAAAGGACTGAGCCAATTATTGGTACTCCTGAAAGATCAAGCCATAGAAAAAGAATCTTCAAAAGGAAATTGGTTGATAAAATAAAGCATCACTTCAAGAGAGTCCTATGCTATTCATTTATTTGAAGAATAAAATATTACCATTTATCATGCAGGTGAGTGGATGATTTTAAATACAAAAGAGAGTATGAAGTTTATTTTCTTCCCAAATATCTCAACATCTGGGCTAAAGCTATCAACATTGAAGTGTACAAGGCACTCTCTCCAAAATAATAATGACTTTCTATGACTAATTTGAAAGATTAAGAATTATTTATAATAGATAAACAATAAGTTTCTACTGTCAGCTGTCACGCACTGGTTCCCTGCCGGAGAGAGGTATTATAATACTGGGAAGGCAGGGAACATCGTCTACAGATAGAAGCAGGAAAACGGAAGTCTACAGCCCTGCTTTCCACGCTTGTCAGACACTGGGTGGCTTCTGCACAGTCCTGCCTGGGAACAGGAGGCTGGGCTGATGGTCTCAGAGGACCCCATCCAGGTGTAGAACTGCCTGCCTCCGTGAATTCTGCAAATCAAGGGACCTCCGTCCAAATCAGAGCTGACCAAATGCCACACTTAGGCATCTGAGAAGCCTGGCAGAGCAGGTTGCGGTTGCTCCCCACCCCATGCTGTCTGAGGGTGCTAGCTAATCCCCCATGAAAATTACTGGGTCTGAAGCCACCTTCTCCTTGGGCACCATTGTGTTTTTCCGCAGCTCGAGTCAGCCTCAACGCTCACAGCTAACAGTCGGCAGCGGAGCACACACTGCCACGCCACACGACTGGCTAATCAGTGCCTATTATGCTGTAGAAAGCCGCACTGATGTGCCTCTTACATTTTTTCCACTGACACACCTACCATCTGACACCATACAATTAGCCCTGCTCTCCTGGAGCCCAGGGTAGCAGCAGTATTACCACATCAGAGGAATCATTATTTGAGCTTCAGAGCAGCCTGTGTGCTTGCAGAGTTCCTATGCCCCTTCCAGGCCAAAGGATTGAGGGTGTTTGTCTTTACATTGTCCAAAAGTGTTCATTTTCCAGTGCATTTTCTCGTAAGGAAACCATGCTGCTATATAGTCATTGGATCCATGATGATTTACCCCACTGGGAAATATTACCCCTTCTCGGGATGGAGAAAATAGTACCTTGCTGAGCATTTCTTTCTGTATTTGACGGGAGGAGAGTATCTGTTTGGGGAACTCTGACATTTCACTTCACCAGATAATCATATGGAAAGCCTTTTTGACAACTCCGTGTGTTTTACATTCTCGTCTCATCCCCAGTCTAATGTCCCGCACTCTCTGCCATAGACACACACAGACACACAGAGATATACAGACAGACACACAGATAGACACTCACACACACAGAGGCCAGAATCAAGTCCAATTCAAAATAGCACAGACAGGGCACTACAACAAAAGTAACATCCAGAAAAAAGTGGTACTTAAAGATCTCTCCAGCATTTAAAACAGGCAAGAAACAGCATAAATACTATGAATGAAATTCTAATATGTAAAAAAAAATCAGGGCTTATGATATACCATTAACAAATGTGGCTTTGATCCACGAGGACAGGGCATTAAAAATTTAGGTTCTCAAACTATTCAAGAAACAGACATGTCAGGGGCACAGAGAACAGCCAGTGGTCCACAGGCTGGAACGAGAGCTTTTCCAAGCTGTGAATGAAACTACTATGCTTCCTCCAGCATGATGTTTGTGGAGGAGGAGGAGGCGGGTGCGGGGAGCCCTGTTCCGTACCTTATACTCCTAGTGGCAACACAAATCCCCCGCCAGGGCACCCGAGAAGCATGGGCAGGGAAGGAAAGTTTTCGGGATAATGTAACGTGTTCCCTCTGGTGCTGGTTTTATACCCAGGGAATAAGAAAGTTTCTCCAAATCTGTGTTTATCCATCTGGAGTCTTAGGAACTGACACAGCTCTCCTGCTACATCAAAAAACAACAACAACAACAACAACAACAACAACAACAACAACAACAACAAAAACCTGCTGAACCTTAGATATCAAAACATTTGAATAGCTGTATTTTTTTTGTTATTGTCTTGGTGATGGTGGGTCCTCATTTTTCTTCCTACTTCAGCTGCTCTTCTGAAACCTGTAAGATTTCTTTGGAAGTGCCAAGAGAACAATTTTTGCTGAATTTCCAGCTGGGACTTTTAGGAATTAAAATATCCCAGTCTGCTCAAACTCATGCTATTCCTAGTCTTGTTTCAAATCAGATTTGACTAAGAATATGGACTTTCAGACTCTGGCCCCCAAAAAAAGATGAAAGAAAGGAAACTTTGCATTGAAATATGTTAAATAATTTCCAAATATACTACCTAATTGTTTGGGGTGGGAGGCAGTGGCTTCTGGTCAGGTAAAAGTTCTGTTGACTATTCTGTATTCTAGAAATGTTACAAATAGACCCGTTTCCTATGTAAGTGCTGCTTCCAAAATCATACCTCCTGATTTCCCTGGCTGTCAGTGATTTACATTTAGAGTATCTTAAAAGACAGGAAATTTCTCCTTCTTCTTCTTCTTTTTTTTTTCATTTATGATAGCACAGACTCTCTCCACATAAAGGTAAACAAGCTTGGAGAAGATAATGGAACATGAAGACCTGATATCAATGTCAGAATATGTTCCAATGAGCTCTAACCAGGGCGAATTGCTACACGGGTGAGACCACCTGCTCCAGGCAGACAGATGGAAGCCCTACAGGGGTCACGCCTCCCCTTGTAAAGAAAGCTGGAGTCACATACGTGCACAATTTTGGTAGGGGGAAAAAAAACACCAAGACATTGATGCTTCACAGAAGACAGCATTGACTTTGTTAAAGAGACGCCAGCCCTCCCAGCTCCCCGACTCCCTCCAGTACCCCTCATTTCATGGGCAGGGCAGCAGCATCCTTCCTTAAGCACATTTGCCTAAGAAGAATAGGATGAGAAATTAGCATTCTCAGAGGCTCTGGCAATCATGCAGATGGGATAAGCTGAGTACGTGGGGTAACGCAAATAAAACCCAGGGCACTGCTTCTACTTGGATCCACACTCTCCTAATAGCAGCCACACAGTAGTGCTGGATTTTGGATGATTGAAGATAGCGCTGAAAGGTGAAAAAAGTGACATCAAGAAAGAGGTTATATGAGAAAGAAAAGGGCACCGTGGATAGAAATTCTATTTTTAGGACAGTGTGTGGGTGAGCTATACTATAAGGAGTTTCTTAGGTGATGTACTTAAGGAAGAAAATTTGTAATTTTAGTTGAATAAAAATATGCTCTGTCTTCTAGCAAACATACTCACAAAATTCACACTAAAATGTGACTCTAGAAGGTGGTAAAGGAGGTTACTCTTTGTCTTATACAGAGTATGGCCTTATTTTAATATTAATGTTTGCGTTTCAAAGACTTTAAAATCCCTTTACATTGGTTCTGGAAGCCATGTTTTAGAATATTAGAAAAATGTTGATGGCATTTATTATGTAAATAAAGTACAGATAAATTAATTCACTAACTCATTCATTCATTTGTTCATTCATTCACATCTCCACTGGTACAAGCTATCCTGCAGACCACTTAGAATTACTGTTCCCACTAACCAATGCCCTGAGCATTCCCCAGACATGTGACAACCCAAAAGGAAAATAAAAAACCAAAAACCCCCAAACCTCAACTCATTTCCAAACATTCTGGAGAAGAAAGAACGGTGCCCCCCAACCCTACCCCACTTTCAAGTTGTGACGTCTCCAAAGAGGCTGTCAGTATAAAGCAAAAAATATGGTTCCTAACTCCCTGGAGTGAACAGTCAGGGGGGAAATAGACTGAGCCATATAAATATTTACTTTTAAAATATTTAGTGTTGTACCAGCGAAGTGCTCATAGGCAATTTATATCACTTTGGTGCAAAAGAATTCTTCCTCACAATGTGTAACACGACATCACACCAGAAATCTTACTGTGGATCCTTTAAAACAAAAATTCATTATTGGCTCAGGACAGATAAACATACATGACTGCAACTGAGTTGAGTTATATTTCAGGGTCATAAAGGAGGTTTTCAAAAGTAACAGAAAGAAAATTTTTGCAAGATGCACACTGTAGTTTGCTAAGTAATTTCCATTCTCTGTAGAAACTGTTGGAAGGAGAGTGTGCTTTGGCCTTGCCTTCTATGCGAGAGTAGGAAATCCAATTCTGATCTGTCGGAAACCAGTCAGGCTCATTCCCACTCAGCATTTCTTGGCTCTGTTTCAATTTGTGCCTTTACTGAATGGCTTCTTCGCTCTTAATTTTATGAACTTTAAATGCTTGAAAGCCCACATCAAGTATGAAAGAGAAAAAAAAAATGGTGCCTGATTACAGATGTAATTCAGCAGAACACACTGAAATTTGCATATGATCTGAAAAGGGAACCTGATCTCTGAATGACTTATTCTGACAGTGGTAGACACGTAGAGAAGGCTGTGGGCATCTTAGCTGGGGCCGACCCTCACACCCTGTTCTAAATTAGTGCTCCGTAAACATGCTTATAGATTCCATTCTGCCATAACCCTTCTTTCTTAATTGCATCCTGTTCTGTTCTTTAAGTATGAAACCAATACTTACTTTTCAGCTATTCTGAGAATCTTCCAGGTGTTAAACAAGATGGAAGCTACTGTCTCTGCAAAGTCCATCTGTCATTGTTCCTAGGGTGTCTTTTAGTCACTGGGACAACCTTTACTTTCACTTTTGTGTTCGTGATCCATATGATAAATGCCACCTGAACAGAACAAAAAAAAAAAAAAAAAAAAGGGAAGAATAAATGGAATACAATAGTAAAAATGCATTTTAAAGTATCTAAAAAGACGAAGTAACATTTTTGCTTGTTTTTTTCCTTTCCCAGTGTCACATCAGAACTCACAGTCCCTGATCTTCCAGCCTGTTATTTCAGACCACTGAGCCATGCTGCCTCTCTGAGTCAGTGGACAAAGATTTAGAAATGCTTTTGCAGCATGAAGGGATTTGGAAAATACATTGTATCCAGAACAAAGAAGCAATGGTGCCTTTCTAATTGATCTTGTTCCTCCCACGCCTTACATCTGAGAGCCACTGCTTTCCTACGTGCAAGACTATGCAGAGATCCACCTTTGAATCTGGCAGAGCATAAAGACACAGCTGGTTGCAAAAATAAAATGTAGGATTCCTGATCTGACATATGCATATACCCTGAGTGTGTAAGAATGCTTCATTTCAAATGTAATACATAAAGTGATTTGAAAAATTTCTTAAATGAGAAAGAATATAACTAGTGAATCTGAAAAAAGAAGAAATTAACATAAAAAAATACCACTGGTATATAATCATTTTTAATATATTGAAAGATATTTAGCAAATATAAGCATTTGCTCAAGTTTTCCCTCTGACATTTGAGGAATATTGGTTTCTCTAATGGAATGAAGAGTGAAGAATATTGACCATCACACATTGTGGATTTCCTGAGTTTGAAATTAGTAAATCTATCCTCAGAGCCAGTGTCTTCCAAAGGATACTGCAATTGGCCTTCAATAACCATGAACTCAGTAAATCAAGGCATCATCTCTTAGTTTCAGTTTTCTTACCTGAGGTGGGTGTAATTCTTCATTACCCTCAAAGCATTCCTTATCACACATACTGACACCAGAGTGCTTATATTTGATTCTGTAGGAAAGAGGGGTCACACTCATTCTATAGAAGATTTCAGGCTATATGTCTTGTAAACAAATTTATACCTCGGTTAACTCAATTTCACATTTATTTTCAAAGTTTATGATAAATAAACTCTAAGGTTAAACATTCAGGAGGAGATTATTTTATCACTTCAAAGGTACACATGGTTACAAAGAAGAAGACTGATTTATTTTCTTCTGCTTTCTGCATAATACTGATATTTTAAGTAATAAAATATGAGAAGCACTTGTCTAAAATAAAATTTCTATCATTTGACCCGTAGAAGTTTTGGTAACATTTTTGTAAAGTTTGAGATTTGTTTTCCTTCTATTACTTTTCAAAGAATAGAATATCCCAAAATTAGAATATGCTTGGGCAATTTTTGATGTTCAATGACAGAGGAGAATGAGAGAAAGATTATAGGGAATTTTTCTTAATAGTAGACAAATGCCCAGTGTACTTTCTCTCTTAATGTTCCACTACATAAGTGTGGTCTGCTACCTTGACTCAGAATTGAATAAAATGCAAAGCATGAAAAATTGGTAAGAATTAAACTTTAAGTCACTCAACTGAGCTTAATAAAATTAAGACACTTCATTCACAAGCCCTCCAGAATAAAAGATACATAGTAATTTTGTTCAGAAGTCATTGCAAGATGAAACAAAGCATCACTTCAATTGAAATCACATATAGAGATAAAATAAAGTGTTAAATATTACACAAATAACAGGTTTCTCTAATACTAATTTGCCTACTCCACTAGTCTGTGATGACACTGAAGATGCAAAATGGGTTAGTGGTGGCTGTGGTAGTTCTCAGTGCTACTCAGCAGGTTGGTTGGTTTTCCTCTTCGGGGACACACAGGTTTGTGCTTCTCCGATCCTGTGAGGGGCAGTGACCATGTGACTTTTTTTTTTTTTTTTTTTTACAATGAGATGAGAACACTGATGAATAATTCTTCAACTTCTTCTCCTGGGTCAGAGATTTTGTAAGCACATGTTAACATGGCGGTATGACAAGGGGACCAGAGAGAGGCTCTCTGCCCTGGAGGAGGCCTGAGGCAGTAGAGCAAGGGCAAGAAATACATCTTTACTGTTTTAAGCCACTGAGATTTTGAGTCCTTAATTAAGATTCCTTAGTACAGCATACCTAGCTTTTCTGATGGATATGTATCCATCATTCTAAACAAAAACCTTTAAAAAAAAAATCAAGCTTATATTATGCAGATCAAACAAATCCTTGTGATGTCAACCCACGAAATTAATTCTGAAGAGGAAATGGGACCTCTTTTCATCTTCTAGAATATTACCAAAAATTATTTATGAGGACCTTGATGACAACAGAGAAATGGGTTTCATTCTGGTTTATAGAGGCCACAAAACAATTTACTGTTATTATGGGATGAATTTACCTTTCTAAGACTTCTCAAATTCAGTATTATGGTAATTTCTCTGCTCTTCCCCTCTCTCTATCTCTCTCTCATTCATTCTATCTTCTCAGGAGTTTGACTGGACAAGCCTAAAGATATATTAGGCTGTGTTACTGTAACTTTGGCAATATATATACGCACACACATATAATTATATGTTATATATTATCTCTCTCTATATATATGTAATTCAAATGTTCCCTGGAGCATTATTAGAAAAAGACACACACAGGAATAAAACTCTGACAGATTTGCCACATGATAAAAATCTACATAGAAGTATATAATTTTAGAACCAGAAAGGAAAGGTTTTTCATTTGCAAATGAAAGCTTACAGAAGTCCTGTAAAATAACACAAGGGAGACATTTCACATCTTTTAAAGTTCTGCCTCTACAGCATTTAATCCAGGCAGCACTCAAATCTAGAAATGCTGCCTGCATTTTGGCAAATGATGATACTGTGGTAGAGTTTTTCTAACTAGTTCGTACTGGTAATAAACATCACGGGTGGACATCACACTCAAGGCAGACTCTGAAACTCTAAGTTATATAAATAGAAGTGATCTTCTCAGTCCCTGCTCCCTGCCCAAAGATTCTAGCTACAGCTTGGGCTTAATGGAACCCCTGAGGATTTCTAAATAACTTTTGAAAATTAATGAGCTTATAGAAACTCATATTTCAACAATTAACATACAATTTTAGAGCTCATTCCACTATGTCTCATGAATGAAATTTTAGGTTAATGAACCTACACAGACCATTATCAATGGGTCAGACAGTTTCACAGATGGCTCAAAGGGGAAGTCTATCAAGTGACTATCATTTCCCATATTGTTTGTGATATCAAAAATAGAATTTTTTTCTATAGTCAGATGAAAGTTATTTTCTGATGTGTTACCATTTAAAATATCAACGGGTCTGCTCCCATGAAGCACCTTTTCATGGGGCACCAGGCCGGGGAGCTGAGGTCAGAGTGTAGGTCCGTCACCTCCTGCTCTTTATCCTGACTCCACCAAAAACGGGGAAGGAGTGCAGGCGCAGTTCACTCCTGTTGTGGCTAGCATCGGTGTTTCTCTTCATAACCATAGCTGCTATCTGTAGAACAACCTTTCCCACTTCTCCTAGAAACCCAACTCCAAACCAAAAATACCTCTTCCAAGCCCTTTTCTCAAGATGGATGAATCAGTAACTGTCCAGAATATATATTCTACCTCTCTTGGTTGAACCCTGACTTATCAACATGTCTGTCTGTCTGCCTGTCTGTCTGTCTATCTATCTATCTATCCATCCGTCTATCTAAACATCCATCACATCTGTACGTCTGTCTGTCTGCCTATCTATCTACTTAACTATCCACACATGCACACATATACACACACATATAAAATATAATACAATATGTACACATATTTATATGTGAGGAGGGGAGGCAGACAGACACAGAAATAGTCATAACAAGACATTTGCTTACAGAACAATTGTGAGAGTCTGAAATCTGTAGGCGAGGCCATCAAGAAAGGATTAAGGGAATATCTTGAGCAGGCTTGAACTCACAGGCTTGGGTGGAAGCTACTGCCCATAGGCTGAATTTCTTCTTGGGAAAGCTTCAGCCTTGCTTTCAAGGCATTCAACTGATTGAATCAGACCCCACCGAGTATCTAGGATACTCTTACTTAAAGTCAATTGATTAAAGCTTTTAATTATATCAGCAGCAACACTACATTAGCATTTTATTGAATGACTGGGTACCGTAGCCTCCACGAGCTGACATATCAAAGAGGTAATCACAGCGAGCTTTAGACCGCATATGGTTTGGCCACGTAAACTGTTTATTTTATTTACATTTTCCTTTTCAGTTAGCTCAACCATAATTATTACTTGGCTATAACAATGCTTAAAATGTAAGGAAGTCCAAATGTCAAGACAACAAACACGATTATGCTTTGAATGATGTCAGCTGGAACTTGTCTTCCATTAGTTTAAACATCAGCTCTCCACTTTTCGTGATGACAAACATACTCTGGTTTTCTGTTTATTGTCTACTGCTTCTTAAGAATTTAATGACCTGTACATTTTTACTGAACTTTTCATATCAATTCACTTAATTCCTAACTTATCTTCATATTATTACTTTCTTATATATGGTAAATTTCCTTTCTGTTCAAAACTACAAAGCCAACTAGAGGTAAAAGGTAGACATTCACATGAAATCACAGAAGACCTAGAACTGCCAAAGCAATACTGAGAAAAAGAGCAAAGCTGGAGGCATAATTCTCCCAGACTTCAGATAGTACTACAAAGCTACAGTAATCAAAACAGCATGGTACTGGCACAAAAACAGACAAATTGATCAATGGAACAGAACAGAGAGCCCAGAAATAAACCCACACACCTATGGTCAATTAATCCTCCACAAAAGAGCAAGAATATACATGGACAAAAATAGTCTCTTCGGCAAGTGGTGTTGGGAAAGCTGGACAGTCGCATGCAAATGAATGAAGTTAGGGCACTCTCTCACACCAAACACAAAAATAAACTCAAAATGGCTTACAGACTTGAATATAAGGCAGGACACTACAAATCTAGAAAAGAACAGAGGCAAAACAGTCTCATATAAATCACAGCAATATTTTCCTAGGTCAGGCAATAGAATGAAACCAAAAATAAACAAATGGGACATAATCAAACTTATAAGTTTTTGCACAGCAAAGAAAACAATAAACAAAATGAAAAGACAACCTATGGACTTGGAGAAAATATTTGCAAAAGAAGCAACTGATAAGGGCTTAGTTTCCAAAATATATAGATAGCTCATACAACTCATTAATTAAAAATTAAAAAACCAATAATAAAATGGGCAGAAGGCCTAAACAGACATTTCTCCAAAGAAGAGATACAGATGGATAATAGGCACATGAAAAGATGCTCAATAGCACTAATCATCAAAGAAATGCAAATCATAACTTCAATGAGGCATCTCCTCACACCAGTCAGAAAGACCATCATTAAAAAGTCCATAAACAATAAATGCTGGAAAGAGTGTAGAGAAAAGGGAACCCTCCTACACTGCTGGTGGGAATGTAATTTTTGGTGCAGTGACTATGGAAAACAGTATGGAGACTCCTTAGAAAACTAAAAGTTGAGTTCCACGTGGTCCAGCAATACCACTCCCAAGCATATATCTGGAAAAAAAAAACTCAATTCAAAAAGATACATGCACCCCAATGTTCATAGCAGCACTATTTACAACAGTCAAGACATGAAAGCAACCTAAATGCCCATACACAGAAGAATAGATAAAGAAGATGTGATGTGTATATAGATACAATGGAATACTACTCAGCCATAAAAAAGAATGAAACATCATCATTTGCAGCAACATGAATGGACCTAGAGATTATCATACTAAGTGAAGTCAGACAGAGAAATACAAATATCATATGATATCACTTATATATGGAATCTAAAAAATGACCCAAATGAACTGATTTAAAAAACAGAAATAGACTCACAGACATAGAAAATAAACCTAAGGATACCAAAGGGGAAGAGGGGAGAGGTAAATAAGGAATTTGGGATTAGCAGATACGCACTA
Organism: Camelus dromedarius; assembly: GCF_036321535.1. Classification (NCBI taxonomy): domain Eukaryota; kingdom Metazoa; phylum Chordata; class Mammalia; order Artiodactyla; family Camelidae; genus Camelus; species Camelus dromedarius. The sequence continues at coordinate 6,733,787 of NC_087461.1, forward strand.
CTATATATAAAATAGATAAACAACAAAGTCCTACTATATACTGCAGGGAAACTACATTCAATATCTGCCCTAGCAGGACATGGTGATCTCACTAGCCTGAGGAGGCAATGACGAGAGTGCAGAGTTTAGGCTGTGGGAAGTCGGCTATGGGATTAAACCAAGACTTGGTGGGATAATCTGAGAATGATGGAGGAGTGGAGATTCTGTATAGGGTATATCACCTCTGCTTCCCTAGTGAAATTGATTGCCTGGGAAATTATGGTTGACCTGCAGTTCATGGGGATTAATGATATGAGTCATGCTGAGAATCAGCTGACCTCAAGTTCATGGAAAACACCTGGACAAGTGGTTCTCAAAGGGTGGTCACCAGGACCACAGTCCTGTATCAACTGTGAAATGTTAAAAATGCAAATTGATAGGTCCCACCCCAGACCTACTGAAGTAGAAACTCTGGGGCTGGGACCCAGAAATCTGTGCTTTCTCAAGCCCTCCAGGTGATGCTGGAATTTGAGAACCACTGGCCTCTGCAATCCCAGGGGGTGCTGAGGAGGGGGATACTGAGGTCTCTTGATTTAACTGTGGTTGCAGAAGGGATTCTGAGGGATAGTCTGGGAGATGACAGCTGCTGGCAGCAGGTCCGGAGATAAAGCAGGGGATTTCCTTATGATCTTCAAGCAGAAAGTATTAAAATATATTATGAAGTATCATCTATGTTAAAAAGCTAGCTGACATTGACAGTTTTGTTCAGCTGTATGTCTACACACTCATCTGATTAAAATTTCGCTGCCACAGATGGAAGGGCTGATAGCTGTGGGATATAAAACACTTCAGGGTTTCATTCATATTCATTCATTTATTCCAAATAAATTTGTGCACAAAATACATGTCAGATATTCCAGGCAGTAAGCACTGGAAATTTAACAATATGACAATTTAAAAAACCCTTATGTTCTAGGGGAGAAAAGAAGAGTCATAAACAAATTATTACAATGCAATAACAAGGTTAACTACTATTTTAAAAAGAATGCAAGGCCTATAATAAGGAGAGAGCCAATATAAGGTGCCTGGTTGAGTGACATCAAGTTTCTATACAGTAGGGGAACACTGAGTTGGATTTTTTCAAATTTGTTTTATTGAATTACAGTTGATATACAATATTACATAAGTTACAGGTATACAATATAGTAATTCAAAGTTTTTAAGGTTATACTCACTCCATGTAGAGTTATAAAATATTGCCTATATTCCTCCTGTTGTACATTACATTCTTGTAGCTTATTTTATACCTAATAGCTTGTACCTCTGACTCCTCTGCCCTTTATTGCCCCTCCCCCTTCCATCTCCCCACTGGTAACCACTAGTTTGTTCTCTATATCTGTGAGTCTGCTTCTTTTTTTTGTCATATTCCTAGTTTGTTGTATTTTTTAGATTCTACATATAAGTGATATCACACAGTATTTGTCATTCTCTGACTTATTTAACTTAGCATAAAATGCTCCAAGTCAATCACATTGCTGCAAATCACAAATTTTCATTTTTTATGGCTGAGTATTATTCCATTATATATACCTCACATTATCACATCTTCTTTGTCTAGTTATCTGTTGATGAACACTTAGGTTGCTTCCCATTATTCTCCCCACACATCCATCTTCAGCGCACATCTGCCCCCCTGGCATCCTCACCTTGCTGGGTTCCACTTAATGGCTTTAGGAGCAAATTTTCAAAAGAGAAACATAGATAAGTGGGAAGGGGAAGAAGAAGAAGAAAAGAAAGAGAAGGAGAATGAGCTGTCAAATTTATAAGTGGAGGAAATGATATATCAGATTGAATTTTAGAGAGAAGCATTTGGCTGAGGATTTGAGGTTAGAAATCATTCAAAGATAAAGTAAACTCTTGTTATTACAATACAATTTTAACATTCAGAAGATAGTTCCTGAATGCTTATGAATCCTCCAATTAATGAATATGAAAATATTTGCAGAGTCTCCTATCTTTTCCTATTGGGCAGTATAGAACAGTGCTTAAGTACACAAGCTTTGGAGACAGGCTTAAGTGCCACCTATGGACAGTGGGATCTTAGACAAATTACATAAGCTCAATCTTGGCAGAAAAAAGCTCCATAAATTGTAGCTAGTAAAAAAAAAAAGAGAGAGAGAGAGAGATGCATTTGGAAATAATAACAGGGCTGGTTCTGCAGTGGTATGGCTAGTGAGGTCACTTCTGAGAAATTTGCATTACTTTAGTACTTTAGACACTGATGATAGGGGTCAGAAACATGACCGTGACCGCAGGATTTTTAAAAGGGAAAAAAAGAGGTTAAAAGAAATTAATGATTAATTAGGTAATCTTGAAGTAAAAGAAACGAAGGGGTCGTATTGACATTGAGTTTAACTCCAATTGGAAATTGGCAGAAGGTGATATTCAACCATTTGAGGATCCTCTTCATCTAAATAATCCTTTCTTTCACCTTCTCTGATGCTTAGATAATCCAGCCTGTAACTTTCCTAACAGTATCATTTTAGACTTGTGCTCTTCTTTTACATTCACACCTATTGTATGTATCTCTTAAATTTCATTATGTCTTTTAAATTTCTCATTATAGAACTCCCTGATCAGTAAATATTCCTCAGATATCTATCTTCTCAAATGATGTAATCTTTTTTATAAGCCAAATCTTTCATTTTGCTCACAGAGATCTTATCTTTTGTCATATCTTTTCTTCAGTATCATAGTAGTGATAAAACATACACAGCAATGATCTCAACAAAGTACGTGTCTTCCTGACCTGATGTAGAACTATCAGAAATATGAATCGCCAGTAGATCATAATATCAATAAAAGCAGGGAAAGTAACACCATGAAAGAGTTATTTAAATTGCAGCAGAGTCAGCAACCATGAACTTGAATGTTATTCAAGCTATCAAACTAAGCATTTCTCTATGGGAAAATGGCTTCTATTCAATTAAAAAAAATGGCAGGAGTGAACGTCAAAGGATGAAATAGAAAACAAGAAACAGACCCTGTTTTGTAATCAATGTTTTGGAACTTTCAAGGGAAGGCAACCTTGTTCAATTTCTGGAAGTTGAAGTCTATATCACCAATTTATTTTTCATTTCTTGTTCCTGTTCCAATCTCCATATGTTATTATCAGCAGAAGCACAGCCAAAACCTCTCAGTCATGGATGACTCCTCCTCACTGGAAGTAATAAGACTCTCAATTCCTCCCGCAGTGACAGTGCCTTAAAAAAAAATTAGTCAATACATTTTGGACAGAGGAATCTATAGAATATAGAGAAAGCTTGGGGAAAATATATTGAGTATTTGGAACTTTGTGGGCTATAACATTGGCCTGAAATATCAATAGACATTTTTTCATATTGCTTCATCATTCTTTGTTTTATTTTCCATTTTCTCCTGTTTAATTTTGACTTCCTAAGGCACATTATAATACCCGACATACATGAAGTGCTCCTTAAGTGTTTGCTGCTTAAACAAACTTGGTATCCTTTTCTCCCTTTCCATAATTGTCACAAAGGCAGTGTAAAATTCTGTTAATATCAAGACAGGAGGTTCTACTATGGTGAACCTTTTTTATGAAGCTGTTTATTTACAAGCTTATTGAGGGTCTGCCGCCTTCCAAGAACTGGGAATAAACTTGGGCAAGAATAAAAGAATCGGTTATGAAGGGCTCTCTCTTAACAGAGTATTTAATATCATGGCAGTGATAAGACATGGAAATCCAACTGTGTGTTAGAACCATGTAAATGCTAGAAATTTATGTTAGGATGTAGACAAGGAAGAGAGGGATCAGTACGAGTCAAACTGACAGGACAAGAATCATTACTGGGCGTGATAATGATCACTTTAAAATGCCTGCATTTGCTGTTGAATTTCTCAAAGAAGAGATAATAGTCTTACATACTCATATGCTCCACATATTACTCTTCCTTAGACTTGGTTGTCATATGAAAATTTTTCTAGCAATCTTGCCATCATTAAGTAACGATTTTGGTCAACAAGGCTGTTTGGTAGGGAGAATCTATGGGGTGCAGCAGAAACAGAAACAGCAATAGAATTATTTAGACTTGGCATTCAAGGCCTTCCGTGACTTCAATCCACCCTCCCTTTCTAGTTCTATCATTGTGCCGAGGGAATGATACCCTTTTTGTTTTAATCTCTCTGACTATAAACCAGTTGAACTCTGCAGAGACCCTAGAAGAGGATGTCACATCAAAATGGATGGACTCAGCACTCCCCAGTCATCATGTGTAATGCTGCCGGCAAGGCAATTCGTGGAACTGTGATGTGAACAAGAAATAAAGTCCAGTTTGTTAGGACACTGAGATTTAGAATTTCCTGCAAAAACTAACATGAAGTGCCCTATTCTAGTCTCAACACGCACTGGACTTTGTTCTGTTAACAGGGCATGCCTCGTGGAATCCTGTTACCACATATCTTGTGACGTTCATCTGGGCTATATTCCCCATGTCCATGTCCCAGTGTTCTGCCGGTATTTCCAGACCAAAACCAAATATTACCTCCCCATAGATTCTTTTTCTCTTTTCCCAGCAAATGAAATCTCACACTCCATTGAACTTTTGTAATCTTTCTTCTAGCACTCATAGGAAAATTTACCATATGCTTCTTACATACACATCACCCCAGATTCTAAATCTATTGGATGATGTACATTTGGTGTTATATTATTTATTCCCTATTTCTCTACTGTATTACTACAAACAGGTCCTAAAGTGCAAATATCTGTTGAATTTGTACACAATGTTTTTTGACTTAAAAATGATGATACAATGGGTAGCTCCCCAGGGTTTTCACCATATAAGCATAGCTAAGACATTAGGCTACTGCATTGATGTGTTTCTGGTTGTACCAATCATTAGACTATTTTCTAAAGCATTTCCCTATAACAAAGAGGGAAGCAAGACTAGATCTACCAGGGTGCTTGAAAATAAAATGAGGAATATGAGAACTCTTATCATAATCAGAGGGCTGCCACCATAAAGCTTATAGGGTAATCTGAAACAAACCCGAGGCACACAAAATGCGAAGGAGAATATTAAGTAATCCAAACACTAGCATCATGAGTTGTCAAAGCTGTAGTCTCCAACACTGGGAAACTAAAAATTTTAAAGCACTTTTTTAAAGAGAGAGAAAACATTCCATTTTTAGATTTTAAAAAACTTGAATAAGCCACTATTAGCAAACTCTTTCTTTTAGGTAAATCCTTGTCACTGCCCTTAGATTCTTACACTAAAGCACCTTACCTGCTACTCAGGTCCTGATTTCTGTCTGCTGGCCAAGTTTCAGCTAGACTCGTCTACATTTCTGACCTTTAACTATAGGAGCATTTCTTTGTTTAGCATCTATTATTCAATAATTTTTCTTGATAATCTTACTTGATCTCTTTCTCCTGAATAACTTTTGTCCTTGATGAACCCAATTCTGTTCTCTACTAAATTCTTCTGAGAGAAGAAATTATTTTCAAATTGGCCTCTCAATTCAGTAAAAAAAAAAAAAAAAAAAGATACTTAAATACATTGGATATGTTGGCTTTCTGCAACAGAAGTAATTTTCTCTTATAACTAAAGCAGTGGGCTGAGGACTCTGCATCATCGTCTCTCACTGACAGACCCCCACAGAGAAGAAAGACAAATGTCTGAGATAGGAAAGCAACTTGGGGCATTGGGTGTATTTCTGAATACTTGGATGTATCTCTGCTATCAGTCACTTACAACTTAGAATGCAAATACAATTGGTGAGGTGGCACATTCCTTTAAATGCACATTTTCCAAAAAGGTAAAATGAAAGAATTTATGCTTGTCAAAAGAATTTCGGATAACAGTGAGGAGAGAGGTGAAGTGTTGGGGCAAAAAGAAGCCCCTCTTGAATTTCTGCCATTAGAAAATAGAAAGCTATCAGTTTTTCAGACTTTCCATTAATGCATGTATTTGTTTCCCAAGGGTCATTTTATATGTTTATACCATATCCACTGTGAGTGGTACCACATACTAATAGTAAGGGATATGACAATACAGATGAGTTGTGCAATAGCATAACTGTATTGATTTTAGGTGCTATGTTTTTACTTTAACTATGGAAAAAGTCTTCCTATATATATTCTTTTTAAAAAAATTATTTAAGTATAGTTGATTTACAATGTTGTGTTAGTTTCAGGTGTATAGCAAAGTGATTTAGTTATATATATATATATAAAATATATATAAAATATTCTTTTTCAGAGTCTTTTCCATTATAGGTTATTTCCCCCATATATATTCTTGAATTTGTATTCTCACATTAACAAAATAACTTCAGAGGATTTTACTGTCACTACAAGAGACATGCAAAGTCCTTTAAATTATATGATCTCTAAATCTTGACAATGAAAGGTTATAATATGAAATTTTTTTCTCCATAAAAAGACTGAGAATCAGCTGCCATGGATTGATCTAAGTAAAGCCACTTCAAATGCCTCACAATGGCATTAAATTCTATAAACCTTCTCATCTTAAAGAATTCCAGGTACATTAGATTAAAAAGCCCATTTCTATTTGGGATGAGAAGAAACATAAAAAAGTTGCATAAATCTCTGAATTCTGAGGAAAATGTGGAAACCAACACAAGATTCTTCTGTTAGCAAAGAACTCACTCTACAGCCTTGCACTCAGGGTCACAGACACCAAATACAACCATGGTCCTCAGATGGATTATCTCCATAGATGCAGTATTTTACTCATTTGTATTTCTTAGTGCCAGGACCCCCAAAAGTTTGGTTTCATTATCAAGTACGTGCTTTATTTCTAGATAAAATTCTCTATCAAGAATTAAATACTAAGGGGGGAGGGTATAGCTCAGTGGTAGAGAGCATGCTTAGCGTGCATGAGGTCCTGGGTTCAATCCCCAGTACTTCCATTAAAAATAAATAAACCGAATTACTTTCCCCCTCCCACAAAAGGAAGAGGGGGGGAGGGGGAGGAGGAGCCTGCAAAAGGCAAGCTGAGGGTACAGAGCTGGTTTTCTCCTGGGGGAGTTTCCTGGTTCTTCATGTGGACTAGAGTCTGAGAATCTACATTTCTTTGTACACGATGTCCAATATTTAAAAATCACAAGCTATGCAAAGAAAGCAACAGCAAAAAACAAACAACCCAATTAAAAAATGGGCAGAAAACCTGAATAGGCACTTTTTCAAGGAAAACACACAGATGGCCAACAGACATATGAAAAGATGCTCAACATCGCTAATCATCAGAGAAATGTAAGTCAAAACCACTATGAGAAATCTCACACCTATCAGAATAACTATCATCAAAAACACAACAAATAACAAGTGTTGGAAAGTATATGAAGAAAAGGGAACCCTCATGCACTGTTGGTGGGAATGTAAATTAGTGCAACCACTGGAAAACAGTATGAAGGAGCCTCAAAAAAAAAAAAAAAAAAATAGGACCACCATATAATCCAGTAATTCAACTTCTGGATATTTAACTGAAAAAAACAAAAACATCATTTCAAAAAGGTACATGCACCGCTACATTTAAAGCAGCATTATTTACAACCGCCAAGACATGGAAACAGCCTAAGTGTCCATTAACAGATGAACTGATAAAGAAGTGGTACACACACACACAAACACATATACACATATATCATGGAATAGTACTCAGTCGTAGAAAAGAATGGAATCTTGCCATTTTTGACAACATGGGTGGACCTAGAGGGTATTATGCTAAATAAGTCAGACGGAGAAAGACAAATACCGCATGATTTCATTTATTTGTAGAATAAATAACAATAAATAAATTTAATTAATCAACTAATTAATAACAAAACAAATTGAACAAACATAACCAAATAGAAACAGAATCATAAAGAACAAACAGGTGGTCACCAGAGGTGAAGGGGACGGGGAAGGAGAGAAACAGGTGAGGGAGATGAAGAGGTACAAACTTCCAGTTACAAAATAAATGAGTCACAGGATGAAATGTACAGAATGGGGAATACAGCCAATAATCATCTCATGTAATATCTGTATAGTGACAAATGACACCTAGACTTATCATGGTGATCATTCTTAAAAGTGTAGAAACATCAAATTACTATGTTCTGTATGGGGAACAATCGTAGTGTTGTAGGTCAATCATACTTCAAAACCAAACGAACTCATAGCAAGAGAGATCAGACTTGTGCTTACCAGAGTCAGGGAGTGGCGGGGAGTAAAATTAGATGAAGGTAGCCAAAAGGAACAAGCTTCCAGTTATAAGAGAAGTAGTTACTAGGAGTGTAATGTACAACATGATAAAGATGGTTAACACTGCTGTATGTTATAAATGAAAGGTGTTAAGAGAGTAAATGCTAAGAGTTCTCATCAAGAAAAAAATATTCCTGGAGGCGGTGGCCTTGGCGATCAGTTCTGCCGCCCAGTGGGAGGGAGGCGCGAGGCAGGAGCCGGCGGCTAGGCTCAGCAGTGCAACCAGCGCAGCGTGGCGCCCCGGGCCCGGCCCCACGCACGCAGCCCTGCCGGACCGCCCTTGAGCGCGGGCGCCCCGCCCGCGCCCCCCGCCCACCGGCACCATCAACCGGACCACGCGGCCAGGTGGCTCCGCGCCCGCCGGAAGATGCTGTTGGCGGCCGCCACAGGCGTGGTGATGCTGCTGGTGCTGGTGGTGCTCATTCCTGTGCTGGTGAGCTCGGGCGGCCCAGATGGCCACTATGAAATGCTGGGCACCTGCCGCATGGTGTGCGACCCCTACGCCGCGCGGGGCCCCGGCGCCGGCAGGAGGCCTGACGGCGGCGACACCCTGAGCGAGCAGAGCGGCGCGCCCCCGCCCTCCACGCTGGTGCAGGGCCTGCAGGGGAAGCCGGGCCGCACAGGCAAGCCCGGCCCTCCTGGGCCCCCCGGGAACCCGGGTCCTCCAGGCCCTGTGGGGCCACCTGGCGAGAAGGGTGAGCCGAGCAAGACCGGCCCTCCCGAGCTGCCGGACGAGGGGGGCAGCGGCGCCATCAGCACGGCTTCCTACACCACGGTGCTGCGTGTGGCTTTCTACGCCGGCCTCAAGAACCCTCACGAGGGTTACAAGGTGCTCAAGTTCGAGGACATGGTCACCAACCTAGGCAACAACTATGATGCGACCAGCGGCAAGTTTACATGCAACATTCCCGGCACTTACGTTTTCACCTACCACGTTCTCATGCGCGGCGGCGACGGCACCAGTATGTGGGCGGACCTCTGCAAGAACGGCCAGGTGCGGGCCAGCGCCATTGCCCAGGACGCAGACCAGAACTACGACTATGCCAGCCACAGCGTGATCCTGCACCTGGACGCGGGCGACGAGGTCTTCATCAAGCTCAACGGAGGCAAAGCGCACGGCGGCAACAGCAACAAATACAGCACATTCTCCGGCTTCATCATCTATTCGGATTGAGCTCCCCGCGACCCCTCCATCCCCTGTCCCCTACGGGGTTCCTCCCGTCGGGGTAGAGAATGACGCGTCCCCAGCCACCCCCTCGCTGCCCGTCGCGGTTGCAGGCCCTCCCGGCTATGACACCCCCGGCCTGCCTTCGCCACCGCCTGGGCCGCAGTTAGCCCTCCCGCCGGCTCGCCGCAGAGCCGGGTCCATCGCGCCCTTCCCGGCCCCCGGGAGGCGGTGTTGACCACCTCTGCTCCATCCGGCCCGCGCTGTATATTTGTACAATAGGATTGTTTATTGCCCACCCTGCCTGCCAGCCCACCCCAGCTTGGGGAGAGGTCTCGATGGGGTCGCTCCCCGCTCCATGCGTTGCCCACCTGATCTGGAGTGGTGCTGCCTGGGGGAGGGGTGGGTTAGGGTCGGGTAGCTTCCCAGAACTCCCTACAGCCCCAGCCCGGCTGCGCCCCCTCTGACCAAAGCTATAATAAAAACACTTCCACCCCTTAAAAAAAAAATTCCTTTTTTTCCCTATTTCTTTGTATCTGTAAGAGATGATGGATGGTCACTAAAACTACTGTGGCCATCATTTCATGATGTATGTTAAGTCAAATCATTATGTTGTACACCTTACACTGATGCAGTGGTATATGTCAATTATATCTCAACAAAAGTGGGGCAAAAATCACATGATTTTTTTTTAAAGAAAAGAAACAGGAGGGGGTAAATGGAATTAATGTGTTCTAATGTTCCATTATTATTAGAAAATTATAGAAGTATTTTTAAGAATACAATATATCAAGGATACATATAATTTCTAAATAAGGACTAAAAGAATGATCCAAATATACATAATGAACAAAGGAAAAATAAAATAATTTTAAAAGTCTCATCAGCCCAAGAAACGTAATGAAAGACAAAGTGAGTATAGAGCCAGTGGGTCAAATTAAAAAAAAAAAAAAAAGTTAAATGACAGATATAAACTTAACTATGTCAGTAATTTCATTAAGTTAATTGTAATACATTTTTCAAGAAAAAGACTGATATTTTCAGGCGATATTAAAAAGCATAATTAAATTATATGTGGCTCACAATATTCTAACCTTACATGTAAAATACTGAAATGTTGAAAGCAAAAGGAAAAAAGAGATATGTGGTACAAACACTAACCAACAACAACAACAAAAAAAACCCTGATGTATATTTATAGTAATATAAAACAATGTAGATGTTCAGGAAAGAAAAAAACCTGGAAATAATGAAGTATCTTTCACAATGATAAAGAAGTCAGACTACAAGGAGAATTTCAAAATTCAGCAATAATTATTCTGAAAGATATCATATGAGAGTTTGGTGAATTAAGTGGAGAAATAGAAAAACTCACAATTAAGCAAATCTGCAAATCATGAAGAGCTGAGTATATCTCCTTCAAAGGCGAACAGGAAAAAAAAGAAAATATCAGGAAAAATAAGAGATCTGAGAAATACAATTTGAAGTGTTTACCTAATTGACATGCATGGAAGTTTGCACCCAACAAATAGAGAATTTAATTCTTTTCAGCATATGGAATATTTACTAAAAAAGTTATATGCTAGGTCATAAAGCAAACCTCAACAAATGTTAAAAGACATAAAAAGTTTAGATTACGTTCTCTTACTCTAGTCCAGTTGAGCTAGAAGTTATTAACAAAAGAAAGAATGAATATGGACAATTTTCAAAAGCCTGGAAGTTAAGCTATACACTTGTAAATAGCTCCTGGATTAAGGGAGAAATAACAGAGGGAATTTAGAAATATTTGAACCAATGATAAAGAAAAATACATCAGTGGTTAGAGAGAAATTTGCATCCTTAAGTTCACTCTAGAAGCACTAACAGTAGAAACAAGCAAACAAACAAAACCGTGAAATGTTTCTAAATCACGAAGTAGATAAAAGAACAAGTAAACACCAAGAGTAGAAATGAGGAAATATAAGGATAAATTAACAAAACAGAAAAGAAATGAATAAGTGAATTCACATGGTATTTCTTCCAAACCCCCACTAAATGCCTCTGTGTGTTCATAATCAATCAAAGTCTTGGAGGGATAAATATATTTTTCTCCTGGAGTATATAATATGATTGCATGCACTTTGTTCTTCCTAAATCCATTATTCTGTCACTGAATCTACTAGCTTCTAATCTAATGTGCTAAGCTCCTCCTCCATAGGATAAGCTTAGATGCCTGCCTTGCTAGACACCACCCTCTCCAACAAGATGGCTTCCTTCCAAGGACTTTTCTGTCACCCTGAACTTCCCATGGTCTACAACAACCCCGCTTCTTCTATTCATATCAAGACTCATGATTTCTAGGAAATGTCAAAGGATTTCCCCTTCCATCTGATTATAATTCAAAACCCTAAACAATATACTGTCTCTGGCTCCAGAGTCCCAGCAAAATGTCTTTCCTTTGAGCATCTCAGGTACTTGGATCTATTCCTTTTGTTGTTGTTGTTGTTATTAAAAAATACCTTGTGGTGCTACTTGTCATTCTATATTCATACATATTCAGATATTTTGGGGTCATGTAGCTGCATTGGGGACACCATTTTAACCTAATTACATTGATAAGCCTCTGATAAATAAATTAGCACAGTCAGCTCAACCAATGGACTTACAGAAAGTAAATACACACACCATTGTGGATGTTGGCCTAGGTAACACCATTTCCTCGATATAGGGTGGTTATCAACATGTTTCAGTGTAAATAAACCTTAAGCAGTAGTTAGTTTTCTGTATTTTTCTTATGTCAAGTGTTCTTCTTAGGTCTGTTCTCCATAAAATATTCTCTGAAAACACAAATGCCTTACAATTTGCAACAGTAGAAAAAGCCGTCTGATATTTAATAAGTCTGTGTTGCATTACGGGAAATTGCTGGTGAATGGAATTTTGCTGCTCTGACTAAGGGAAATAGTTGAGTTTGGGATGTCAATTTTAGCAGATGTGTAGGTTTTCTGAACAGATGAACAATTTTCAGATTTTTTTTTCAAGAATGGTCAGGACTATGATACGATTGAGACAAGATCTATGTTCAACTGCATGTGCTATATTCACTTCAGAATCTAAATCCTTCTCACATTGAAAAATTTCAATTATCACAACCTTCAAAAAGAAAACAAAGTATTTTTATTTACTGGGGGAAAAAAATCCAGAACTCCAACAATATGTTTTCTTATTATCACTTAATGTTTGTAAACTTAAAATAGAAATAAGGTCAGAATACAGAGAGAATAAAGAGGTAGAAAACACTTTTTAATTTGTCAAGTTTTGTATAGACCTTGAGATCTTCAAAGACAGGGATTACGTTTGATTCATCTTTTAAACCCCCACCCTGGTCAGTTACAGCAGATAAGAGTTTCCCAATGTATGTTCATTAACTTAATCACTGCATTTTTACCTTTTCCTCTGATCTTATTGGGGGCAAATACAATAGCCCATTTATGGGCCATTACGTATAGCAGCTAGATATCTATTTTATTTTATGTAAAGGTTTAAACGTATCATGGTGAGGGTTAAACATATTTCCTTTCCTCTATAAACTTTCCTGTATCAGCACTTTCTTCTGATTGAGGGGCAGGGAGGATGGGGTTCAAAGTGGAGACTTCAAGATCCAACTGCCTGAGATCAAGTCCAACATGTGTGTGCCTTTGGGCACATTGTTTATAATTTCTGTGCTTTTATTTCCTCAGCTGTAAAATTGGAATGATAATAATAGTGACTTTCTTATGTGGTGGGTGTAAAAATAATACATTTTGCATGAAAACATTTAGCACTCTCTCTGGCACATAAATATATTCAATAAGAATGAACTATTATAAACTCCCATTTTGTTGATCCTAAGTCTCCTGGTTAGCCAAAAACCAAATGTTAATCATTTATCAGCAATTTAGCAACTAAGTATTAGTTATGTAACAGAAATTCTACTAAATCTAAATTAGTTAGCATTAGGCTAACTAAAAAGGCAATTAAGCAACAAGATGTGAAGAATTTTATTAAAAAAAATAATAGGAAGCTATGGAAACAGAAAAGTAGAGCTGCCTAACCTTCAGTAAGAGTCAGGGCACTATGTTCACTGAGAATTTTTATCATGAATAAACACTACATTTTGTCAACTTATTGTTCTGCTCCTCTTAGGATGATCATATTTTTATTAGACTTTTGGTACTCTGAATTACATTAATTGATTTTCAACACTGAACCACCGAGAATTCCCTACTTAGTCATGATGTATTATCCTTTCTGTATATGTCTGGATTTGCTAAAATTTTAGGAAAATCATGAAGGAAGTTGGTCTACTGTCTTCTTTGAATGTCCTCAAATGACTTGGGTATCATAGAATGAGTTGGGAAATGTCCTAGAATTGCTGTTCCTTTTCTATCTGGTTAGAATTTACAGATGAAGACTCTTAGTCCTGGAGTTGTCCTTATGGGAAGATTTTAAATTATAAATTCCCTTTATTTAAAATAATTTTTCAAACTCTTCTAATTTCTATTCTTATCTTAATTAGAGTATTTACCATATGTCAGATAGAAAAAAAAAACATTCTGAATGAAAGACATTAAAAGGAGGTAAACCATCGTTCATGGAGTCACTGAGGCATATGCAAGATGGAATACCAGCTGCTATGTTCAACAAATGTTATTTTCGTGGGTCAGTAGGTTGAGCCTAACTAGAAACTACTGTAACTATGGAGCATTTCATGAGTTTCACTGACGTTCTTGTATGGGGGCTTCATGATGAGGCTTTTAAAGCACTTAACATTTATACAATAACATTATTGCTTTCACAAGAGTTCAAATACACCCACATACTCCATAGGTGTTCAAGAATAAGTAATCCATTGTGATGCAAATCTTCTGTAGTGAGCTTGAAACTCAAAATCTGTCCTGGTTGCTGTCTTTCTGCTTCATTTTGCTTTGTTGATTTGTATCCTGGATGGATTCTTCTGTATTCAATTGGCACCATCTTATTCCCAGATAATAAAATCTCTCTAGGTTCTTGACTAATTAATAGGAAAAGTTATTGGCTAGTGGTGGTGTGGGAGTTTTGATGGAGGGTGAGAGTGGAAAACATCTGTAGGAAATGGAATAGATTGCTAAAGAAATCAGGCCTTTACTTTTTTTATGAGGCCTAGTCTTGAGTTCAACTCAAGAAGTCGTGGAGATAATCAGCTGGGGGATAGCATATTTAATAAGTTAACACACTGTTAGAAATTCGATTAAAAACTCTCTTTACAAATCGTAAGTTAGAGCATTATTTACAAGGTGCCATACCATACAACAGAACTTACTGAAGGATTACTTCTTGACGAGTTCTGAGTCTGACATTACCCAATTCACTTCACTGATTCTCCAAGTAGCATGATCAGTAGGTAGCATTACTCATATTTTACCAGCAAAGACAATGAAAATAGGAAGTTTAAGTACCTTGCTCATAATTACAAAGCTAGAAGGTAACTGAGCTGTGATTGAAATAAAGATCCATCTTATTCTAATATTAATGTCAATATGTAATTGTTAAAATACATTCTTGGCAACCAAAAAAAAAAACCCTTCAAAAACCTGTATTGGATAAATGTGTTCTTTCATTACCAGAAGGCTTGAAGTATTTTCACAGTGGAGATGCATATAATTTTAGCTTTAAAAAAAAAAAATCCTAGGACTTTGTTTTTCTAGGGCTACAGTTCTTGTCATTTTAGAGCAGGGTTTTTTTGCATAATAATAGCTTAAATCTGTGGCTCTTACAATAACTTTGCCTCCTTTGTGCTGACTGTAGATGCCGTGTTGGCATTTCCTATTTGTTCTTCAATCTACAAAGGTCAACATACTGAGATGACTGCTACAGATCTGAGGCTCACCCTTCATTCTGCAATGAATCATTTTCTATGTGTGATTGTTCACATTTTTATTAGGGGAACTTTACTTTTTGTAGCTGCATATGATTTTTTTCTCCTTTCATCCCTGTGTGCTTAAAATGCTTTACTGTAAAAGCATACATTTCTCCCACTCGACTCATGTAATTTATCTCTGAATCATTCTTTTGGCACCCACTTGTTTTCCACATATAATTCAAGCTTCTTAAGCTTAGACTTAGTAATTTACTCCACTTATTAATTTATTTCTTTAACTTTTTTCCCTTTTCCACCTACTTTAACACTTTATTGCTTCCTTACTCCAACATCCTCCCATTGCAGCTAATTTTCCTTCATCCTCTTTTCTTGGTGTCCTCTAGTCATTCACACAATATCCTCTAAATTCCCATGACAAAAATCATTAGTAAAGTCCTGATTAGCCTAAAACCTAAAAACAAAAACAAAAACAAAAACTCTTTCCTTCCTGTGTTTTCCTGCTTAGCGTGAGACATCTGAAAAATGTAAAAATAGTTGTCTCAAATCGTATGTCTTTGAATCTGAACAGATTCAGTTTAAAACTTTCTGTGTGTGCACATAATAAAGATTTCTCTAATTTCTCTTCTAGTTATTAATTCATTTTCTTTAAAAACCTTGTGTATAACAAAGGCAACTCAAAAGCTGAGTGATGTTGAATATAATATAATAAATTCTATTCATATTAGATTGACAGGCTTTTGTTCAGTAAGTAGGAGGAAGCCATCTACAGTGAGTTCTATTGGAATAGAGGAAACAGAGGTAGTTAGCTTGGTCTATGCTAGAAGATGCTTTCAATTTAAAAGTAAAAGAGGAGTATGAAAATAAATACAATCAGGAGCTGCATACAAGTGCCACAAAGAAATAAACAAACTGATAGAACATTTAAGAGCAGAAAGAAACCCAAAAAGCAGTGGTCATCAGGGAATATTTTATGTAGGTGATGATGTTTGGGTTGTACCTGAAATAAAAGGAAGATTCTGATTGGCTGAGAAAGTATGAAGTATACAACCAAGGTAAACACAGAGTCCAGAAAATATGGGGTATGTTTATAGGACAGCAATGGATGCCATATTTAATTCTATGCACATTGCAGTGTGGGAGGTAGGTTTGAATGGATAAGACAAAAACTATAGGATAAGAGGATCTTGAACAAGAGACCAAAGTTCTCCTTTTAATGGGTAAATAACAGCTGTGATGTTTAATAAAATTGTTTGAAAATTGGAACAAAGATTTATTGTATCTTGTTTCATCTATTTTCCTACTGGCAAAAGGGAGATGGTATAGCTCAGGGGTAGAGTGGTTGCCTAGCATGCATAAAGTCCTAGGTTCAACCCGCAGTACCTCCATCAAAGAAGAAAGTCATCAATATTTTCCTACTGGAATTAAAAGTAATTAAGGAACGCTATAACAAGAATCAGAAGGTGTCAGTCATTTTTAAGTAAGATGGAAAATGGAGGCCAACCTCTTCTGACACGTTCAGGTGCCTCTGAGAGCTGAAGGAGGGGAGAAAATGACACACATGTGAACTATGCACTTAGGTGACTCAGAAAGAGAAATTATGCCAAAGTGGATTTGTAGGAATAGAAGAGAGTCTCTCTCCCAACGTAAGTTGAGGATCTCTTGAGCACTTCTGCAATTTAGATCAGAAAAGTAACTAGAAAAGAATCTGAAATTATGTGTTTGTGTCTGTGTAATTTTAATATCCATTTTAGTGTGTTTATGATTTACTATCTGGGATTGCTCAACATATACACCTCTGTGACTTTGTCACCACCTGGTGACAGGTGGCCAAAATTTTAGATTTATTCATTAGGCACTCATTTTTTAAAAATGTGTATAGAACTGCAAAACAGCATCACCTGTATGAGAATGAAATCTGAAATTGGTGGACCGGGCATTTCTGTTACCACTGGAACATGAAGGATGAGGAAGCATAATTTAACATGACATCCTTTCTGCATTCTCTAGTTCCATTTTCCATTGTTACCTTCCCTTCTATTGTTAAAATACTTGCAAGGTGAAAATCAGGGTTACAGTGAAGCAGAAGGTATTTCTTCTTGGAAATAATTTATAAATGTAATTTGTAAAGTTCTGGCCTATATGTAAAAGATTACTTTAATGCAGAACAGAGTGATCTCAAAAACAATTGATTAATGTTGAAAAAAGGCAGCAATCACTATGGTTGGCACAGTGAAGAAGAGCTTCACAGAAAGGAAGGGACTTTAGTTGGCACTAAAGGAAGAGGACTACACCAAGCGTAGGCCATTTCAAGGGAGCATGAATGATGAACTCAGGGACATGGAGGTGGAGATTTGTAACTGGGCAAATGTGAGATAACTGAGCAAGTCTGGGAAGCATGGCTCTTGTCCATCATGGAGAGAAAATGGTTACATATACAGCTGTCCAATGGATGCCTTCCAAAATCTTGTTTAAATCTTCTTTAGTGATACTCCATGGCATGTTTCAAGTATAAATGATTGTAGGGTGATACCTTTTTTGGTTGTTTTAATATTTCTTTAATGACATATATAGTGTTTTATGTTTATGAGCTCATTGAGCAATATTTGTTCAATTCAAGGAGAAAAGTAGCAAGAGAATGAAGAGCATGAAAAGAGATAGGTCATATTTTGGAGGATCCAGAATAGCCAAATAAAATGAAAATACTGGCTCACCAAAGCTTCCCTTCTCAGGGATGAATCTTGGTTTTGATAATGAAGACAGATATAAGTTTTGGTTAGGCCTTGATTTAAATTTTAATAGCTATTACCTAGCACGAATTAAGTCATGTCATTTTGAGAGCCAGAAAGTGACTTGCACTTCTCCACTATTTCTATGTCCATTGATACATGTGACTGTGTCAACACCTGTCTGCAGAAACACCCTGCACGTGCCCCACACATGACTCAATGCCCACCAGGAAAAGGTCATCCATAAACAGATGGAGAATCTGCATAAATGCAGCAGGTCTGCATGAATATTTTAGGACCGTGGGCAAATAAGGTAAAGTTTCTACTCAAAAATCTTGCAAGTCAGAATGAAAGGAGTTCTTTCCTTCCTCTCTTCTTAACGCCTCATGTTGTCATAAGGTACACTGGGTGGGGCTCAAAGCAGCCAACAGGACTTTGCAAGCACTCCCACAAACGTTCTGAAATCTCATTCTCAGGTGACAAGTAGTGAAGTCTTAAATTTCACAGTTTAAATTTTATGAGAGTGACACTTATTAAAGAAGACACTCATGTATAATTCCTTTATAGGGAGGACATTTACTTTGTTTTGGTTAGTACCAAAAGATTATTACTGCAACTCATAGCAGTCAGCCACTCCAGTCAGTCTTGAACCCCATCTGGGAGGACTCCACTGGACCTTCCAAAGGGAGCTTTGCAGAAAGATCTAATTACATTTCACCCTTTTCACCTCCCTGTTCCTTCCCAGGGGTAGCAAGGGTGAAGAAGAGAGGCAAGTCATAAATTTTATATAAACTACATATGCACATGTGACATTCTTGAGGAGGAAAGATATTCTGCTAATCAGTCCCCAGGTTTCCAGAACACCAACCTTCCAAGCTAAACACATGAATTGTTTCTGGCATTTTTATTTTCACCATAACAATTGAAAAAGAATTCCAACCACAAAGGAAAGAAAAGCTGGTTGTTTCAAAAATACATTTACTCTTCAACAGAATGTTCCTACACACCCATTACTTGTACACTGAGGATTTGAAAGCCCTTATTAAGCTTAATTCACTGGGCCTCAAACCATTCACTTGAAGCATAGTTGCTTATTTTAAAGTCCAAAGACAAATTCAGTCCTTATTCTTTTAGAAGTTCTCTTCCACAATGATAGCAAATAGGAAAAGGCAGCCTTTCAACTTTCAACATTGGGTTCTTAAAGGGTTTTTTTTGTGCATTTTGCTGCACATTGGGACAGACTGTCACATAAAATATAATCCTTCCATAGAAAATAATTAGGAAGAATAATATAATTGTCTACAATCATTATCTTTTGAGGGGAAAGCCAACAAAAAAATAAACTCCAAAACTAAACAGAAAGACCATGTGAGACATATTCTTTGGCATTTCCCCCACTTCTACCATCTCTGCTAAACATAAAATAGTCAAGTTTAGTATTAGATATTGGATAAGTGGCATCAGAAGTCACATATTGTAAAGATTTCATTTTTTTTAATATAAAAATTTCTTGTGTGAGTCAGAGCCATTTACCAAGACAGAACAGTAATACTTTGAATGTACAGTAAAAGAGATAAAGGTAGCCAAGAGCCCAGCAGATGGTGGTTTGCGACACCCTGAATGTGCAGACCAAGTCAAATGGCAATTTAGATGAGTTCCATTTCTGAGTTTTGACCACCTCACAGATCCGCCTCTCCTAGCAAGAAGCATTGTTAATTAAACTGAGGCTGGCTAATAATACAAATGACAACCTCCTTCTAGATTATTATTAATAGAATTCATATGCTAATTTCAGCTCATAATTAATGGGAAAAAGGAAAAAAGTGTTAACAATGGTTCATGAAGAAAGAGATTGCTGTTTCCCATTGAGAATGACTCATCAGGAATACGATGCAAAAACCATGCTATTTAAATAAATGTAGAGCCAATGACTTCATTTGCTTTAAAATTGATTATTGTTTACCTACATGTGTGGGATGGAAGACTTTCCAGAGAGCTCTGGGTATAACTTTTCCAACTAAAGTTCCATTCTACAACCTTAGTTCCATATATAAATTTAAAACATTTATAAGAAGCAAAGGTAATTATGGCAGAATCTTGAAAAGCATACATTGTTCAATCTAATGGAAAGAAAATGGATTTTATAACATTAATGTATTAAATATAAAACCAGCCTTCATAAATAGGTACTAATTAAAAACTTGAGGTATTGTTAATGAGAATACACTCCGTTTATTAATACTATTATCTAATAATCCTAACTGTGTTTTTCTTTAACATATAAGAATAAGCTATTCTTATCATTTTCAAAAGCATATTCCACCCTATAAACAAATCCATCTACAGTTTCTGCTTGGTCACAATTATGAAAATGGATTAACAGAAACTACCTCTTCTAACAGTAAGTAAAAGGAAACTGAATGATTTGTCTATAACGTTAAAAGTACATATATAGAAATATTTGTTGTGATTACGCAAAAATCCAACAAGACTAACAAACTCTAGTGATCCAGAGTCTTGTCTGATGGCCACGCCCCACCTTAGTCCTTTCAGTGCCTTCATCTGTTTCTACACAGACCTATCTTTTGTCTTTTGTCTTCTTTCCTGTCTGTGGACACACACCTGAAGACTCAGATTTATCTTGGGTTTTGCATTCAGTTTGGCCCTTGACAAAAGGAATATGAAGACTTTAACCTTACAGTGTGCAATTGTCTATCAAAATTTTGCTAAGTCCTTGCCCAGACTGACTCCTAGTCAATGGCATTTTGACCTTTAATACTTCTTTGATTGTCCTGCAGTGATAACCAGGACCTAGAAGTAATGTCACTGCTTCTTACCTTTATTCCTAGTCTTTTCAAGATGGGAAATCCGAACTAGATACTAACTGTGCTAGGCTTTTCCCAGGCAACACAAGGACAGTGAATTAATGCCCATGTTATTAGACTCACGCTGTCCACAGATCCTCTGCCTTGCACCTCCACTCACACTCCTGTCACACCACACCTTTCCCTCTTCTTTGCCACTAATACTATCTTTACAACAGGGTACATTCTCTGAATCTCAGGAGGGCCCTTCTTGTTCCTGAATTTCAGTCATCCTTAATTTGGGACATTCACCTCTGCTAAAATAGCTGTGCTAATGGCTAATGAAATCATGAAATATGGCCAGAGCCTGAAAACAACATTATGACATGCTCTGAATTAATTCTTCGGCCCGTTTGGTTTCAATAGCAATTACAAAGAACAGCCCATGTCATATTACTTAGATGATCAGCATCTTGATATTCAACATGTCTTTAGCTTTTCTTTCAGCAACAATAAACTTAGCATTAATAATTTGGGTGGCATTTCTAAAAAATGTCAAGAGACAGATTGAATCATCACACAGAAGTTGTGTTATAAGTGTACTTTTCTGAATATCAGACGGAGAAAATAAAAGGCTTTAAGGAAGACATCATTAAAATTTTTAATCACACTAATGCAGTGAGTTAATGAAGAAACCCAGTTTTCATTATATGTATATTAAAATTGTACTCCTTTCATTATGTCTATGGATGTAGCTATTGTATCTGTGGATGCTACATTTTTTTAATGGACTGCAGTTTAACTAAGGATAAAAAGGGGGGAAAAATCACCACCAAAGAATAATGATGTACATATTTCTTGGAGCCAAATAGAACAGTGTCTTAGATGTTTTAGGAGATGAGATGACTAATAAGGCTATGAGAAACTAAATATATAAGAAGTTAAGAGAATATTCTTGTTAAAGAATGTTTTTGTTCATGGCAATGTTATATACTGTATAAACTGAAAAAAAAAAACAAACAAACCTCCAATTACAGAGCAAAGAGAAATTCTTTTCTTTTTAAATAAAGTTTTTAAACTTTACTTCTATTGTTTTTGTTTGTTTGTTTATTGTTGTTTGGGGGGAAGGTAATTAGGTTTATTTACTTATTCTTGTTTTTAATGGATGTGCTGGGGATTGAACCCAGGACTTCATGCATACTAAGCAGGCACTCTATCAATTGAGCTATACCATCCCGCCTGAGAAATTCTGAATAAACATAACAAACATTCATTAAGATGCACATTTAAGCTCCCATGGAATCAACGGAAAATCTGGGGGAAAGACTGCAAAAAGGTTGATGGAGAGGCTTTCTTAAAAAGATTCTAGGTCTTGATAACCAATGAGTTAAAGGGTCAATGGTCATGAGGAAGAGAAGAGGAGTACAGTAACTTCTTCAACAACTGACTCATGGATTGAACTGCATGGGTCCACTTAAACATGGATGTTTTTCAATAAATAATGACAGTATCACATAATCTGAGGTTCACTGACTCTGTGAATGTGGAACCATATATACAGAGGGCCAACTACTGTTCCTAAACATCTATAGATTAAAAAGATCTTTTTTAATTGAAGTATAGTCAATTACAATGTGTCAGTTTCTGGTGCACAGAACAATGTCCCAGTCATCCCCCAAACAGAAACAGACTTGCAGACATGGCAAACAACATCTACAGATTTTGATGTTTGGGGCAAGTCCTGGAAACAATCTCCCATGGATACCTGGGGACAACTATACTTGCTCCCAGGTAAGGTAATGTTGATATTCAGACCCCCACAAAAAGCTAGGGGGGTTGATGGCAACATCCTCAGTGAAAGATAGACTGGAAAAGCTGTCCATCAGTCCAGCAGATAAAGACAACAGGGAAATGTTACTCTTGGTCTGCTCTCTTGTTGGAAATAATATAGTATATCTTGAGCATTTATGGTATTTGACCTACCATCATAAAGTTGGTGTTTACAATGCACGCTAACTACAAGTTGTAGAAAACCTTGGGTTGGAAATTAACATTCAAAGTGATCCTAGTCTGATAACATCTCTGAATTAATTTGTAGAAGTCAGTAAAAACTTTTTATAATGGAAACACATTTAATCAAAATCTCATAGTTATCTAAAATTGATCTCACATAAGAAACAACATGTATACCCCAAGGACCTCATATACACAACCATTAGATAAGGATTATAAATATAAAGATTATAAGTAAATATGTTAAATAAAGACATGAGGCATTACAATAGGAACAAGCCACTTATCAAAGACCAAAATTACTTCAGAAAAGAATAGACACAAAGAAATGAAAATTTTAGTCAATAAAATAAAAACTCCAATGGATAGTTACATAAGAGACTTAAAATAGTAAAAACAATAAACTAAATAAAATTACCTGAACACATACAGTAACAGAGTTCTCAAATACAGAAGGAAAACTTTAGAATTTACTGAAGAAAGAGGAACACTTGTAATAATCAAAACTGTGGACCATCCAGTGGTACCATCATACATGTCCGTAAGTTCAAATGTCCCCAGCTCTACAGCTGCTCAGTAATTTTTCAGTATAAGGTGCTGAAACACCAACAGTATTAAATCCAAAACTATCTGACATTGACGTTAGTTCTGGAAGTGATGTTTAACCAGATTATCTACTTTATGTAGTTATCAATTATCACTCCAATTATAATATGTATAGCTAAGATTTTAGAGAAAGACAAGAGGTAAGCAAAGAGAATATATGAGAAGGGAAAGACCATTTCTATGCACTTGGGCTAACTACTCTACACAGGAAGTAATGTTTAAGACCTCTTGGAAGATGTGTCCATGAATATACAACTTAGCAAATGGCCACGCTAGTCTATCTTAATAGTAACGCCACTTAATTTTTTTCACCAACAAATAGAGCAAATATGTGCGTTTTTATTTATCATAATGGCAGTAGTGCTGAAGTAGCAAATCTTACATTGGTGCTATAATTTCTTCATTTTAAAAGGAAAAAAGTAAACCCATGAAAAGAAAACCATTATTATTATCTCTTTGGCATAAATTACAAATTCCCCAGAGGTGAAGTTGCATAGCCTGATGAGATAAAAAAGGATATAAGTCATTTGTTATGAATCTGTGGTAAATATATTCTCCTTTGGCCCAGTTATTCACTGAGACTTATATTGGTATACATTCCTCTACTTCAAATTATTCCATTAGAAAAGAGTAGACATTTGCCAAAA
This sequence comes from Camelus dromedarius, assembly GCF_036321535.1. Classification (NCBI taxonomy): domain Eukaryota; kingdom Metazoa; phylum Chordata; class Mammalia; order Artiodactyla; family Camelidae; genus Camelus; species Camelus dromedarius. The sequence goes on from NC_087461.1 coordinate 6,757,892, forward strand.
ACTAATGACCAAAGGCTGATATTTTTCTTAGTGCAATCATGGCTTTCGTGTCAAAACTTAAAATTGAGTCTAGCTTCTGAAGAAGGTTTTAATCACAAGGAAAAACCCTGACACTCCCTACCCTCTATGATATAACCAAAGTAATGCCATCTGTCTCAATATTATGTGTTTGAAAACATGATTAAGGCATTTATGCAAGTTTATCAAATCTCATAAAATTGTGGCCTCTGATTAAAAGATACAATGTTATATATCATGAAGAAAAGTAAATGCTGCCCAAATGCCACCCTTTTAAACAAAGACCCACTATTAATGGATTTAAGAGATGTACAAATGTGGGGAAACGTGTGTCTTAGAGTAAATGACAGAAAGCAAATTAATTGGAAATTGCTTTTTAATTGTCATATTATGTTTCTTTCACAAGAACTTCATTTTGAAAGTTGGCTATACAGGAAGTGGCTTCATTTTCTATACTTCATAAACTGTGGGAAATTCAGTTTCTTCAGAAGATGCAGAATTGGAATGGAGAGTGGTAAAATGAACTAAAGACACCCAGGAGGAATTCTCAGCAGAAAAACAAAGACACAAAAAGAGGAACAGTCCCTAAAGAGCCACAGTCAGGATTCTGGTAAAGTATGGTGAGTGGAGAGTATTTTTGTCTAAGAGCATATGCAGGGTAGGCAGTGATGAATGGGGAAGAATAGTCTGAGGTTCTGGTGAGTCACAGGGCCCACAGAGAGTAGGCATAAGGTCGGGGGCTGGGGTGGGAGATGAGAGAAATCTTGCTAAGGGTTATGACTTGAACTCCTTAAAATCATCCAGGAAAATACACTGAATTGTGAATTCCTTTAAAGTATTTTGTATGCATTTTGGACTGTGCTTTTAAAAATGTGTTCTGAGTTTATTTTAAAAATTGGCCTATGGTGTATATAATATATATCGACACACACACACACATACATATATATTACAGAGATGGGATAAAGTCAAAGACAAAGAGAAAAATCTGAAAATCAAAGACAATTTGCATAGTAAACTCTTTATTTTTCATTTTAATGCCCTCTTTCTATCACTTCAACTTCCCTTTTGTACTAGGAAATGGCCACATTTGCAAGACAAACTCACTGGTTTCAGGTTCAGCTAAGCCATCAGGCCTTGGAGACCTGATGTTTCTGTTGTCTTATTTTGCCATCTGTTTTGTTTCATTTTAGATTTCCTGTGCCCGGTGGGAGCTGAGTTCCATACAAAGGATCAGAAGGGAGGGAGCAGACTGGAGGGGTTGTATGTGAAAAAGAGAAATCCTCTCCCACAGAAAGGAGAGGCTGAATTTGCACAAGACCAGGGCATGATCAACCTGGATTTCAGGATCCAGAAGGCCTTGTCCCCAGAAAACTCCCTGAGACAGCTCCTTCCTTCATTTGTTTTCCCTTTCTCTCCCCTCCTCCTTCTCTTCTGTCCCTTTCCCCCATCTTTCTCCTCCTCCTCCTTCTTTTGGGGTTTATTAAAATATAAATGATACAGAATAAAAAAAAAAACCCTTTTCAGTAGGACTGTTCTGAATTTTGACAAACATAAAATCATATAACCATCACCACCACAATCAGAATATAGAGCATTTCATCATCCCCCAAAGTTCTACCTGATTCTCTGTATTCAGTTTCTTCCCCCAGGCCCTGCCCCAGGGAATCACTAGTCTGTTCTCTATTACCTTTCATTTGCTTTTTCCAGAATGTCAAATAAATGAAATTATATAGTACTTATACAGTTTTGCATTTGGCCTCCTTATCTTCACCTAATGCATTTGAGATTTAGCCTAGTTACCGAAAAGTACTGGCAGTTATTCATTTTTATTGCTGAATAGTATTTCGCCATGTGGATATTCTATTTACTGGCTTATGAAAGTTTGGGTTGCTTCTAGTTTGAGGCAGTTATGAATAAAGTCACTCTAAATGTTTGCATGCATGTTTTTGTGTGGGGAGCTATCTTATTTCTCTTGGGTAAGTATCTAGTAGTGGAAGTGCTGGGCCATAGGTGGGTGTATGTTGAACTTTATAAGAAACAGCCAAACTTTTCTATTTTACATTCCCAACAGCAGTCTATGAGGATTCCATATGCTTTGCATTTTCTCCAGTACTTGATATTTTCAATTTTCTTTTTAAGCCATTTTGATTAATTCTAATAAGTATGCCTTGTGCTGTTAAGTTACATTATTTTATTATTGTTGCAAAAGATTATAAAGGAGGAATGGCAATGAGATGAGACATATAGATTATTACTGGATAATACTGAATAAGTGTTTCCACAAAAGAAGGAAAAAAATAAAAGACTATTTTATTTCAGTAGAGCTATAAGATATCAGTGTATTCCACTGTGAACTTGGTTGCATTTTGAAATGACACTGAATTTAAAAACAATAATAACTTAGGAGAAATAATTTTTCAGGAAGAACGAGTCATGTTAAAATTGACTCTAGTATACCCTAGCAAAGGTGCCTAATAAAATAATTTACATTTCCCCTCTGTTTTGCATCTATTAACTGAATTTAGAACAACCACATGTACATTTCTCAGGATGGTATTATATTTATACCAAAATCCTCAGCTTTTAATAGCATTTATTTCCAACTTCTTATTAAGACTATTGGCATGAACTACAGATGCAAACAAAGGAAAAAGGTTAATTACCTACTTGAATCTGAATATTGTAACAGAATAAAATCCCACCTGCATACAACAAAACTTTCCTGAATGGGCACAGAATATACTCCTAATTTTGGCTAGGCATCTTGTAAATTGTAAATACTGTTCTATCTGGGGGAAAAAAAATTCACCCTGGATTAATTAGCATCAAGATCAGGCTTGTCAAAATTAAAATTTTTAGAAAAGTAATTTTTAAATGTAAACTTGGGAATGAATTTGAGAGAGTAGAGAAAACAGAAAGTGAGATCAGAAATACAGACAGCCAGAGTTAGGTTTTCAAGCCCCAGTGAAACACCAGGTTAAGAGAAGTAAAAGAATGATTAGGTTCCTGGGCTCACTGGTCCCACAGGAAGAAAGGCAAAATGCTAGAAGTAAGAATTCCTGGAGATCATAAAACTGACTGTGATTGAGAAGAGAATCCAGAAAAGAACGTGGTATTTGAAATTGGATGGATCCAAGTTCAAATTCTGAGTCTGTCCCTTGTCTGCTATATGACATTGGACAAGTCATGAATTTATTCTGTTTCAGTGTCTTGTCTCAGTAATAGGAATTGTCCTATACATACTCACAGAATGAATTAGGAAGTTTTTTCTCTGTCTCTATTTTTTATGAGAGATTGCAGAATTGGTGTAATTTCTTCCTTAAATGTTTGGTAGAATTCACCAAGTCAACCCATTTGGGCATACGTGGTTTCTATTCTGGAAGATTATTAATTATTAACTAAATTTCTTGAATAGTTATGGGCCTCTTCTGATTGTCGGTTTCTCTTTGTGTGATGTTTAGCAGATTGTGTCTTTCAAGGAATTGGTCCATTTCACTTATGTTGTCAACTTTGTGGGCATGAAGTTGTTCATAATATTTCTTTTTTATACTTTTGATGTCCATGAGATTGGTAGTGATGTCCTTTCCTAAATTTCTGGTATGAGCAATTTGCATCTATTCATATTTTTCTTAGTTTACCTGGTTACAAGTTTATTGATCCTTTTATAGAACCAGCTTTTCATTTTGTTGACTTTCTTTATTGATTTCATTGCTGTTGGCTTTAATTTTTATTTCTTTTCTTCTGCTTACTTTGGATTTAATTTGTTCTTTTTTCTAGTGTCCTGAGGTAGAGGTTTGATGATTAATTTTAGCTCGCTCTTCTTTTTTAACATATACATTCAATATTATTTGATACATTTCTCTCTAAGCACTGCATTTTATGCATCCCACAAATTTTTATGTTTTATTTTCAATTTCATTTAATTCAAAATATTTTAAAATTTCTTTTTGGTTCATGTGTTATTTGGAAATGTGCTGTTTAATCTCCAAGTATTTGGGGATTCTCCAAATATCTTATTTATTTCTACTTTAATTCCATTGTGGTCTGAGAACAGGCATTATATGATCTCTATTCTTCTAAATTTAATAAGGTGTGTTTTTGGTCCCAAATGTGGTCCACTGTGGTGAATGTTCCAAGCTTGAGAAGTATGTGTATTCTGCTGTTGTTGGATGAAGCAGTTGATAGATGTCCATTACATCCAGTTGATCGATGGTCCTTTGAATTTTACTGTATCCATACTGATTTTCTGCCTGCTGGGCCCAACTGCTTCTGATGGAGAGATGCTGAAGCCTCCAACTATATTATAGAGGATTCACCTATTTCTCCTTGCAGTTCAATCAGTTTTTGCCTCAGGTATTTTGATGCTCTGTTTTTAGGTGCATAACACATTAAGGATCATCATGTTCCCTTGGAGAACTGACTCCTTCATCAATATGTAATTCTCCTCTTTATCCTTGTGAACTTTCCTTGCTCTGAAGTCTAAAGCAGCTACTTCTGCTTTCTTTTGATTAGTGTTAGCATGATATATCTGGCTCCATCCTTTATTTTCGACTGCACGTGTCTTTATATTTAAAGTAGGTTTCTTGTAGACAGCATACCGTTGGGTCTTATTTTTGATCCACTCTGACAATCTCTATCTTTTAATTGGTATATTCAGACTGTTGGTGTTCAAAGTCATTAACTGATACAGTTGGATAAATATCTATCATATTTGTCATTATTTTCTATTTTTTGTGCTTGTTCTTTGTACTTTTGTCTTCCACACTTTTTCTGCCTTTGTGGTTTTAATTGAACATTTCGAGTGATTGCATTTTCTCTTCTTTTTTTTTTTACTTTTTAAAAGTGGTTACCCTAGAATTTGCAATATACATTTACAAGTAATCCAAGTCCACTTTCGGGTAACACTGTACTGATTAACAACTAGTGCAGGTATCTTATAGTCATAAAATATTCCTAATTCCTAACTCATATCCTTTGTGTCATTGCTGTCATTCGTTTCACTTATACATAAGCATTCATAACTATATATATGTGTATATATGTATACATATACTTTTATATATGCATATATATTTTTTTCCTTCAGAAAAAGCCCATTAGGTTGGCACAAATACATGAAAGAATGAATTTATGTCAATGCTATGAATGGGGAGAAGGAAGATTAACAGGTAAACTATTTGAATTTTTTCTGGAAAATTTAAAGTGAATGGGGCCAAATTAAGGGATACATTAGGGTAGAAGAAATGATAATTAATAAAAGGATATGAGAAACCTACAATCTATCATTCTTTCCAGGAGAGTTTCAGAGTCTCCAGGCTCCGAATCAACAGGTATGGTGAGCCTGGCAATCAGCAGTCTGAATAAGGAAGTGAATTGCTAAACTTCAACCAGCTGGTATGGGATTTACCATCCTTTCTCCCATCTTCACCCTTACAAAGTGATTAGAAGAGATAAGGCCATATTTGCTCCCCCAAAAACTGAAGATCTGATCTGCTCACCAGAGAGTTTTATTCTCAAGAGGACTAGAGATCCTGGTGATGAATGGACCGCTCCCAGTTTAAGTCCCCCTTATTTCTACATTCAGCAGTGGGAGGCTCCTGTGTTTTATGTCCTAAAGTGTAGTTGACCCTTGAACAGGGTGGGAGTGGGAGGCACCAGCACCCCCACCCCGACCCTGTGCACAGTGTAATTTTACAGTGGGCCCTCTCTGTCCATAGTTGCACATACCCAGATTCAACCAACTGCAGATTGTGTAGGACTATAGTACTAAGTTATTGAAAACAATCTGTGCATAAGTGAACCTATGCTGTTCAAATCCATGTTGTTCAAGAGTCAACTGTAAATGTTCGTTGATACTCCCCCTCACATACTCAAGCTCAAGTTTCTCTCTCCCAGTGAAAGGAGAGAAGGAAATCAAAATACTGAATTAAGGAATTATTAATATCTATGTAAAATATAAAATAAAATATTAGCAAAATTAGACTCAGTAGCACATTGTAAATAGAAATGGTACAAAATGAAATGGGCTTCAGGTGAGAAACATAAGGGCAGATCAATGTTGGGAAATATAGTAAGATAATAACCATAGGACACAAAAGAACATGATAATAGATCTATTTGCATTTTTAAAGAAAAAAAAAATCTCTTAGCGAAAGAGAAACAGACTATCAACAAGAATAAATAAATGTATATATGAGTGAAAATAAGTATCATGTTTAAAAGCATCCCCGTTGAATTCAAGAACACCCACTAATATCACTATTCTTTATCATTATTCTATAAGTATAACCTGTGCAATTATATAAAAAACAACAAATAAGAACACATGGAATAGAAAATAGATAGTTAAAGTACTTTCTCTGTAGGTTGGGTGTGGGGTTCTATTTTGTTGTGGTTATATCAAGCTCACTAATTTTCCAGTTGACATTTTCTGTACCCTTAAGAATTTTTTGTGTGCTTTTTTCAGTTTTTGTTAGAGAAATATTAAAAATCTCCTAAAAATAAAGGTAGATCTAACTGTTTATATAAGCACATGACATCTTCCTGGAAGTAACTTTCTCTTTGTTACATGATTTCCCTTTTTTTTTTGCCAGAATGATGTGTTTCAACTTAAATTTTATTTTGCTGATGGTAATATGTCAGTCCGACTACCTTTGGTTTAATATTTTTCTACTCTGTCTACTTAGTGTTTAAATTTGGTTTTGTGTTAGGCATATCTCTTATAAGCATTTATGTTTTTATGATTGTTTTATCTAGATTCACTTCTAACTTCTTATTTTCAGACAACTACTTTTTCTTTTTTGCTTCATTTTCTCCTCCTACATTTTGTTTTCTTATACTCCAAACTTTTGTCTCTGCTGGCTAAGAAGCAACATATTTCATTTACATTCTTTTAGAAGTTACACATTAATTTTCAAATATATAGATAACCATGATTTTTAAATATTCTAAGTCATATTTAGTATTCCCATCTCCTTCCAAACATAACACAGAACTCAGCAAGATTTAATTACCAATTAAATGTTCCTTGGCCTTTGCTGATATTGTCTAAATTTTTTTTTTACTAGTTTACGCAAAATCTGCAATCCTTAATTTTTACACTTAATATTTAAATTAACCTATTTTTAAAAATCAAGTTCTACTTTATCATTGATTCTTAAGCCCTAGGCCTTCAAACCTGTTTATTTTTCTTCTTTCTGAGATAATTCTTTACTAATGTTTTTATTGAGGAACTGATGTTTGGTTAAGTCTCTTACAAATTTTGGAAAATATCTTTATTTTTGTATGATAATTTGGCTGAGTATAAAGATTCTTTGTTTAGGGTATTTTTCCCTCAGGGGCTTATAGTTGTTTTCTGGCCTCTTGTCATTGCTGTGATTAAATCTTCCATTGTTAAAAAATTTTTGCAAATGAAACCAAGAAAAGCTTGATCTCCAGAATATATAAGCAGCTCATACGACTCAATAAGAAAAAAATAAACAACCCAATCCAAAAATGGGCAGAAGACCTAAACAAGCAATTCTCCAAGGAAGAAATACAAATGATCAATAGGCACATGAAAAAATGCTCAATATCACTAATTAGCAGAGAAATGCAAATCAAAACTACAATGAGGTATCACCTCACACCAGTCAGAATGGCCATCATTCAAAAATCCACAAATGACAAATGCTGGAGAGGCTGTGGAGAAAAGGGAACCCTCTTTCACTGCTGGTAGGAATGCAGTTTGGTGCAGCCACTGTGGAAAACAGTATGGAGATTCCTCAAAAGACTAGGACTAGACTTACCATATGACCCAGGAATCCCACTCCTGGTCATATGTCCAGAAGGAACCCTACTTCAGGATGACACATGCACCCCAATGTTCATAGCAGCATTATTTACAATAGCCAAGACATGGAAACAGCCTAAATGTCCATCAACAGATGACTGGCTAAAGAAGAAGTGGTATATTTATACAATGGAATACTACTCAGCCATTAAAACTGACAAATAATGCCATTTGCAGCAACATGGATGCTCCTGGAGAATGTCATTCTAAGTGAAATAAACCAGAAAGAGAAAGAAAAATACCATATGAGATTGCTTATATGTGGAATCTAAAACAAATAAACAAACAAACAAACAAAGCATAAATACAAAACAGAAATAGACTCACAGGCATAGAATATAAACTTGTGGTTGCCAAGAGGTTGGGGGATGGGAAGAGATAGACTGGGATTTCAAAATTGTAGAATAGATAAACAAGATTATACTGTATTGCACAGGGAAATATATACAAGATCTTCTGGTAGCTCACAGAGAAAAAAATGTGACAATGAATATATATATGTTCATGTATAACTGAAAAATTGTGCTCTACACTGGAATTTGACACATTGTAAAATGATTATAAATCAATAAAAAATGATTAAAAAAATCTTCCATTGTTTATCCAATTGTCATCTTTTTTAAGTAATGTGAATTTTCACTCTGATTTCTTTCTTCTTTCCTACCTACCTTCCTTCCTTCCTCTTTCTTAAGATTAGTATTTTGAAACTTCAGTAAATATGTGTGGATTTTTCTGTATTTATCCTATTCAAATTTTGGAATCCACTTTTAATCTGGGAACTCTTGTCTTGATCACTCGTGGGAAAATGCCACACATAAGCTATTTAAATGTTGGTTTCACTCCATCTTCTCCATTCTATTTTTTCAGTTATGGTCCTCCAGAGGAGCAGAACCAAAAGTATATATGCAGAAAGAGAGGGAGATTTGTTTTAAGGAATTGGCTTATATGATTGTGGGAGCTGGCAAGTCAGGAACTTATAGGGAAGATGGCAGGCTGTAAATTCAGGTAAGAGTTGATGTTATAGCCTTGAGTCTGAAACCCACAGGGTCAGCCAAATTTGGACACTCAGGTAGGATTTCTTTGTTACAGTCTTGAGGCAGAATTCCTACTTTTCTGGGAGACCTCAGTTTTTGCTCTTAAAAGTCTTTAACTGATTGGATGAGGCCCACCCATATTATGGAGGTAATCTGCTCTACTTAAAGACATCCCATAGTGAATGTTAGACACATCTGCAAAATACTTTCACAGAATCATCTCAGGTGGTGTTTGATCAAATAACTGGACACTATAGCCTAGCCAGTTGACACATGAAATTAACCATCATGGTCTTTCTGCAAATCCAATAAAAATGTGCTGATATTTTGATGTGTTCTCCTTAGAAATTTATTAACCTTTCATATTTCTGAACTCACTTTATTTCTGTTCAGTTTTGGGTGAATTTTCCAATTCATCAATATTCTCTTTGGCAGATATTTTTATGCTATCTAATATTTTTTTTTTAATTTCAAAGAATATGTTTTTCACTTTTAATATATAAATAGGGTTTTAAAAAATCTTCTATTATATCATTTCTGGTTTTGTTACATGATCTTTGCTTATTTTTAAGGAACAAAAATATTGTTTTATATATAAATATTTCTTTTAAAATTGTTCCTTTATCATTTTGAGCATTAAAGTTCTACTTAATATTAAAGCTTTTCCAAATTCTTTAAATAAACTATTGTAACTGAAATTAAATCTGTGCCTATAGTTAATTCTGTGGTGTTCATCTTAGTATTTTTTAAATATATTTGAAATTTGCTTAGGGATCTATTTTAAGTGGAAAAATTTATGTTTTAAATTTAATTTTTTCCTTCTCACTATCCCCTTTCTTATCTAAAACTTTATTTCCTGATGGCTTGTAGCTCCCAAACGAAGTTTGGGGATCCTTCTCTGCAATGATATTGGGATATTTACACACCTACTCACAGAGTAGATGCTATTCTGTCTCACTTTCTTGGCATCAGAGTTCATCACTGTCTTCTGGCCTTCCTAGGCCCAGAGTGTCCTATAAAGTCATGTACCTATGCGGTGGTAGCTGTTCCAGGCTGTCTGGTATTCTTGCATTTTTTTAAATTAATTAATTTATTTTTTATTTTGTGGGAGGAGGTAATTAGGTTTGTTTGTTTGTTTATTTTAATGGAGGCACTGGGGATTGAACCCAGGATGCTAAGTATGTGCTCTACCAGTGAGATATACCTTCCCTCACTTCCTGTATGTAGCTAAGTACCACTCCAACCCCTAGGTTTAAGTGCAGGTATTCAACTTATCAGTCCTTCTTGAATGCGTACTCATAGGCTTTGTTCCCTGGTGGGAGCCAAGACCCTAGGTACCACTGTCTACCTCTTACAGCTTTCAGTTTTTTGTACTCTTAGCATGGATGGAAATACCCTACCTTCTTTATAAGGCTAGAGACAACCTAGCAACTATTTTAGTTAGGTTGTTATTTATTATTACTCTGTATCTATATCATTTGGAAGAGAGAGTATACTAAAGCATACATTTATTATGCCACATTAATAAAACATATTTCTTGCTGATCTTACAATACTCCCTACCTCTAAAAATTCTGTAAGCTGGTAAGTTGACTGATCTAAGCTCCCTTGACAGAAATTCACAGATTTTCCTGTTTATGGTTACCTCACTAACACCCATGTGGCTTTCAGAAAGAATCTATTATCAATAAAAGAATTATAAATGCCATACTAGATGGCAAAAACTCTCTTATTCCTTTAGAAAATACTTTTTTAAAAAAGCCAAAAAAAAAAAAAAAAAAAAAGAAAGAAAGAAAAAGTCCCAATTCCTAAATGTAGCAATTTTGAAGAACAATCCAGCTTGTTAAAATGGGATCATTGCATTGCTATTCATTTTCCAGACTTGTAACTTTTATTGTCACCACTCTCATTAAATAGCATATAATTGAGTGTTCCTTTGCTATTTGGCACTGTTCTAGGTGTTTTAGTATTTAGCTAAGGAATTAATGAACAGTGGAAGCAAATCAGTACAAGAGGTTTTTATCTCTCCAACAAATAGCCAAAATACACCCAGGGCAGCTTTTTGGAATTCAGATAGCCCAATATAATATAAAATATTGTTAGCTCCATCACCTCTGTGGTAATTATTCCATCCCTCTAACAGTGCATTTTGCAATGTTGGATTGATCATTTATTGAATAATTATTTCAACAAATGCTTATTGAGCACCTATTTGGGAAAAGCATTCTGCCAGATGGGGAGACAAATTATTCCGTATCAATATCTCTGATTTGTGTCTCTTGGCAATCACTCCTAATATTATCCGTAGCTTATGTTAAGTGCTTAGTGGATGGCTGTTGAAATTAACAAGTGAGTGAATCACTCAATGAATAAAATTAAATGCCTTTAGAGGAAAAAGTGATATAGGAGGCAGTTTTGTTCTTCTGAGACAATATATTAACCCCTTAAATTTTTAGCACAAAGTCATCACATGTCCACTGGGGTAAATTAATTGACCCATTAACTGTCTCATGTGGCCCAAACTGTTTGCTGATCACTAAACTCACTTTCTATGTTTCTAAGACTCACAATGCAACCACATTTCCAAACCTCCCTTATACTTGGGAGTTCCAAACAAAGCAACTGGAGCAGAAACCAGGTAGTGCATAGAAGTTACCTTCTATACAAGATTGGTACGACCTTTTCTTTTCCCGTGCTGCTAGAATACTGAAAAGGTGAACCTAGCAGACAAGTGTTGAAGAAGAAGGTAGCCTTAAGGCAGAGTGAGAAGGATCTCCAAATCACTCCTTGGAAAAGAACCATTCAAGTGGAAAGGCTTGCTTTGTTCTGGTAAGGACCCTAGAAACTGACTTTTCTTGTGCTGAGCAACTGAGATATTAGACCTGATCTTTTACAGCTGTTATTAATACCTTAATGAACCAACTCTTTTCTCAAGAACAAGTCCACATGACAGTGTAACAATATGATCTCTTCATCATTACATGGAGGTATTACATCCTTGCATAGTTTAGTAAATAAAGATTTATATTTTTGTAAATATTTTTTCTCATTTTCTTATAATAAATACCCATCAGGGATCGAATTCTGTAGAGAATTCAAAGTGTGCAAAAACAGAAAACAGATTGACAATTACACCGTTACATACATTGGTCGTTTTGCATTTTGTTTTTCTTTAAAAAAATAAAAATTAAGTGAAGCATTACTTAATAGCCCTGTTATAAAAAGGACTATGATATTAGAAAAAGTGTTTGCCACCAAATCAAATCTGAGGACATTTTTAGTCCATCAACTGCCTTTCATCTCTATAAAGTTCGGTCATTGACTGAAAGAAAACTTCAGCAACAGCAAATTGCTTATAGTTCATTAAACCCAGCATGGTGTTTCTTGTCTCTTTGCTTTTGCTCAACACTGCTTTTTTTGTCTGGAATGAACTCGCCTGCTTCTTCACTTGGTTACTAACTCGTCCTTTTGCCTCGGTCATCACCGTCACAAAGGCTGGCCCTCCAAGGCTGAGCTAAGTGACCTTTACATATAGAAATTATATTTTTCTGTCTCTTCCATACGTCTGTAGGGACATTAATGGCAGGGACTGTGTCTTACTCATTGTTCAACTGCTAATACCTAGCCTAGTGCTTGTTACATAACATGGGTTTTAGTAAAATGTGTATGTGACCAAAAGAGCTGCAGGACAGGAGAGATCACTTTTGACTGGGGAGGAATCAGAAAGTGTGACTAGAGCAGTGTAACAGGTCATCTGGCTTTTAAAAGATGGGCTGGCTTTCCACAGCGCCATGGAATGGCAGTGTTCCAGACAGAGGGAGAGGTATAACCAAGGATGTGGAGGAGTAACATAAATATTTAGGGAGACACTTGAGAAATATGATGTGAAGGAATAAAATGTATACGTACATTGACGGGACAGTTAAGTCTAGAAATGTAAATTATGAACAGATTTTGGAGAACCTTGAATTACTTGCCAAATTAGGCCATTTGACCTTCACCTGATTAGAAATGGAGAATCATTTTAAAAGCTTTTAAGAGGCAACTGGCATCTCTCATTTCATCTAAGAGCTCTAGGGATCTAGGGATTGTACTGTGGTGTCGAGAATGAGCTTGAAAAGATTGGAGGACATGGGACAGATAACAAAGGGCTTGATGACAGATTTCAGGTTTTGGTGAAGAGGAGGCAGTCATCCATGCCACCAAGCTTCCAATCTGGACACCCAGGGAAGAACTGCTTGGGTGCATCAGTTGGGAGTATGTTCAGCCACAAGTAACAGGCAAACTATTTAACAGAATTTCATACAACTAGCAGGTTATTCCACATACTGCAAGAAGTCTGAAGCTGAGTGATTGTTGACATTGATTCAGTAGCTTACAGACACACAAGATCTATGTGATTCTCTTGGCCTTTCCTTCGTAGGCACGTCACTGTTAGCCACACACCTGCAGTGGAGATGAAAAGGAGGAGGGCAGGGTTTTCAGGAGCTGCAGCTCCCCTTTTTTTGTCCTAAAGCCAAACACTTTACTGAAACATACCTCAGTAGGCTTTAGACATGTCTCATTGGCTAAAACTGTTATTTGGGCCTATTGAGCTACCTGGGGAGACTTTTTTTTTAATGTATATCCTTCAAAGTATAAAGCAATAGGAAAGACAAGAGTTGAGAATGCAATTTAAGTGAAATATTCTATACTGTCTGCCATAGTTAGTAAGTTAAGTAAGGGGATTTTTAAGTAAGTTTAAGATGTCTTCATGGAATGAAGATAATTTAAACAGAGCTAAGAGATTTCCGAGGACTCTTGTAGGTTAGTTGGAAATGCTGGCAGGATATCCAGGTCTACACTAAAGTTATTCCTCTGTGAACTATTTTAGCTGCTCCAACCAGGTAAGAGCTTTAATGAAGAGAGAATACAGGTGCCCTCCCAGGCTCTCTAAAGCACTGTTATTAAACATAAATATAATATTAGCCAAATAGGGTATTTTATATTTTCTAGGAGCCATATCAAGAAAAAGCAAAAAGAAATGGGAAAATTAATTTTAATAGTATATTTTATTCTATGAACATATACCAAATATAGTCATTTCAACATGTAAGCCATACAAAAACAGTAATATACTTTTCATTATTTTGTATCTGTGATCTTCAATATCCTGTGTGTATTTTACACTCACAGCATATATCAACTCAGACTAGCTATATTTCAAGGGCTCGCTAGTCACTTGTGGCTCATGGCTACTCAATTGGACAGTACAGTTTTAATCACTATAAAAAAAATCACAGGAAATCTCAATCAAAATACCAGTAAGTTAATGGATATCAAACTGTTTCTAAAGTGTATTTGGAAAGGCAAAAGACCCAGAAGAGCCAACATACTCTTGAAGGAGAAGGACAAATTAGAAGACTAACACTCTCTAACTTCAAGACTTACTGTCAAGCTAAAGTAACCAAGAAAGAGTGGAACTGGTAAAAGAATAGACAAATAGATCAATGGAAAAGAAGAGAGAACCTAGAAATAGGCCCACATACACACAGCCAACTGATCTTTGACAAAGGAACAAAGGTAATACAATGGAGCAAAGGTAGTCTCTTCAACAAATGGTGCTGGAAAAACTGGACATTCATGTGCAAAAAAAGAATTTAGACACCGACCTTACACTCTTCACAAAAAAGTAACTCAAAGTGGATCATAGACCCAAATGTAAAATGTATTATTAACCAATGAGAACAGACCAGTCATGAGAAGAAATCTCACTAGAAGTCAACAAACATGCCCTCCATTGCTTCTTTCTTCATCTAGAGAAATCTGACTTTTCCTTCAAAGACCATCCAAAAATATCACTTCCTCTGTGAAGCCTTTCCTGATTTCCCCAGGCAAGTCTTTACTCTCTCTCCTAGATCACCATAGCTATAGTAAACAACCCTTATAGCACAATGATTTTAATAAAATATCTGCTTACATTATGTATTCCTAATTAAATATACAACTCTTAGAAACCTAAACTTCAGAATGTATTCTTCAGCTGTTGTCTTTGGACTGGTCACCATGTCTGACCAGTTGCAGGCACTCAAGAAACATGAATATTGGTATAATTTCCCTACTTCCATCTAACTTCATAGCATGCAGTTAGAAATACCAAATAGATCAATGATCTATTTTTCATCAGTAAAGGGGGCAAGTGGATCTTTCCTACTAACCTCACAGAGTCATGTTACAGATGGAGTGAAATTTGTAATCATCATAGACACTGTACAAAGCCCCTAAGAATGACTAACCAGTCAAATGTTGCTGTATCACATGATAATGATAGTGAACACACATAAAATGCTTACTACAGTCCAGGCACTGTTCTAAACATGTTCAAATTTTATATATTTTAATCCACTTAGCCCCTGCCACAGCTTTGAGACAGTTTCCACTGTTATCATATGCATTTTGTATGTTGGAAAATTTCAACCAAAATGTTCAAGTTCCCCTCTCCCTGAGCTAGTTGGCAGTAGTTAGAGTCAAACCAGGCATCCAGAAAAACACACTAAATGCTGACCAACCACCATATGCATTTTTCCATCAGCCTAACAGGACGGGGTAGAGGTGCCTGTGCTTCCGCAGCTAGCCCTTCAGGATGTCACCATTGAATGTGGCTCCAGAGGGACCATCCCATTCAACAACCCCCCCCCCCCCAAACACAGGAAATGAGGAATGGGCTCTACGTGGCCAACCCAGGGGAATGGGTTCTTGGAAACAGATAAGGGCCAATTCAGATGAATATCAGGGACACAGTGACTTAAAAATGTGGTTGAGAAAGAATAGGACTGCCAGAGGCTTCCGGGGTCATGGAGCTTCCCTCAATGCTGTGTGAGTCGCCACATGTCACAGTATCTGAGGCGAGTCAGTAACTCCTTGAAGAATCTATCGTGAGCCAGTAAGGGACACTGAAATGCCTGAGTTCTGTTTGTGTTCCTGCAGCAGCTGAAGAGGAGTTTTAAATGGTGGTGTGTTTTGCGGAAAAGCTGTGTCATCATGGAATACTCATACTGGTAGGGGCCTTAGCTTGGAGTTGAACAGCTTCCTCATCGAGAGTTTATTCCTGGAGGGACAATGTATGTTTCGATGTCCACTTCAGTTTTTACTTTTACAACGGCAGCATGTGATGGAAATTTACAGTATCTCTGGGCCTCATCATTTTGAAAACCTTGCCACAAGCAAATTGACAGCGACAACACTTTCTGTGTCCTATTGAAGCAGACATTTGATGTATGATCAGTGAATTTTGACAATTTAAAATAAATAATTATAAATATTGGGAGCAGATATAAGGGGAGTACAGGTCACAGTTCTCAGTGGGGTGGACAGGGATGGGGCAGGAGAGACACAGGGGTCTCCAAGTGACCAAATTTACCCCTAAAATACTGCTATGGTTTTCTCTTTACAATTTCTCATTTGAGACAATGTGGATTTGGGGATAAAAATACCCTATGCCATATGTGAGAGACATGTTGTATTTTAGAAATCTCAAGTGATACAGGTTTGCCTGTCAAATGATTGCTATAAGGAGCTCTAACTGGCACAAGAAAGCAGTCTCTCCCTTAAATTTTCTTCTCTGGCTTAATCACATATGCTCAGAACAAGTCACGTGTGTCTTATGCCTTTCTCTGCCTTAGCAATTTTTGGGACTCTGAGTTTTCTGCTTGGATGGTGCCCAGTTCTCTGCTCCTTATCAACTCGGCACCTGAGCCCAGCTGCCTTCCCCTTAAAGCAAAACCAGAGCTTCTCTCATGGAATTTCATCTTTCTCCTCCTGGGAGCGAATCAACCAAAGCGAATCAGGAGTTTCTTACAGAAACATCAGGGGCTTCCACTGGAATCACTAATAAAGCAAAATCATAAAAATGTAGATGATTTTCTGCAGTGCCAAAAAAAGAGAGAAGGAATTTCTAAAGATGATGGCAAATCTCCTCTGTGTCAAAGCTAAATGAGGCAGCAAGCAGAAGGGGATTTCAACAGCCTTTGCCCGAGTTCATAATGTTGGCTATTTAGAAACAGACCAAGTCAGCTCCAGAATGGAAATCTCAAATATTTACCTGATTTTAGTTAACAAACTATACTTCTTTGAAGGGAGAAATCTCCTAGAAAGAGATCACTTTTCTGATTCAGATGGGGAGAAATAAATGTCAAAAAACAGGTTGTGCCATGATGTTTTTTGAAATCAAACCAAGTTTCAACTCGGAATCATGAAGAGGTTTCCACCAACATCACCACACGGGGTATAGAGAGGTTATTTCCTAGAGCTCAAACAGCTGGGGTATTAGTACCACGGGACTTAGAGGTTATTTTACCCAATATTCTGTGGTTGATAGTGGTAAAGTGACTTCCCAAGATCATACATTTAGGTAATGGCAGAAATGAGAGTCCTCATGGATTTCAGCCTTGGGTCTTTGAACAATACACATCTGTCTTTTGGTCAAATTGAGACTCCAAAAGCCAAGATATAATTGCTTCAAGCAAATTATCATTGACTCAGTGATATGATTTTATGCCATTTTAGAAGCACGGTAATGATAATTTTCCTATCAAGAAACACTTGAAAATTTTACCTGGTGTCTCAGAATCACTGAAACTTGCCTTTAGGATGTTTTCATGTTTTTGGACGCCTTCAGAAACTTCAGAAAATGTATTTAATTCCCTAAGGTGAATGGTAAAACCCCCAGATGTTGATTTGACATTTGGAACACTGCCCAGTGCATGTCAAAGGCGCATACCATAGAGGCATGCAGAGTTCATCATTTCAACAAAAAATTGCCATAAATCAGTATATGCTGAAATGGTGATTTACTCAGTAGGACCTCTACATCACATATAATGTGTAGTTTTATTGGCCAGAAAATGGTACCTACAGAACAATCCGCATGCATTGAGAATAAGATTTAGAACTGATGTGGTCTTTTATATTTTCAAAGTCTTTCACAATCATGCATTATTTACATTCAGGCTGAGATTGGGAGCTGACGCCCCTTACTGAGCCCTCTTTTGGGAAAAATGAAAGCCAATAATAATATATAAGAGAGTTATGGGCAATCCCTGTATCCCAGCTCTGTCCGAGGCCTACGTCAGCCTGGGATCTTGATAAATCAGGGCATAGGCAAGGTCTCTGACTTCATGCTACTTACATTCTAGATGGCAATGACAAGTGATAAGCACGTAAACACATACTTGAGATCATTTCAGATAGGGAGAAGGGATGCGGCAAAGAAATCTGAGTAATGGGGTAGAGAGTGACTGATGGAGACGGATCAGGGCAGTCCCTTTCCTTTAGACAGGGCAGCAGAGGAAGGCCACTTGGGAGAGATGGTATTTAATGTGGGACATGCCTGATGGGGAGAAGCCAGCCATAGGAAGATGTGGGGAAGAGAGCCCTAGTAGCAGAGTCTTAAAAAGAGAAGGTGCTTGGAATGTTCCAGGAAAGGAAGAAGGTGGCTGGTGTGGGTGGAGCAGAGTACAAGGGCATAGTAAACATTGGCTAGTTTTGGGCAGCCCTCTTCCCAACGTTTAGAGAGTTCCCATCTTACACTGTCTGGTGGGAAGCAGAATTTGCCTCTTGACTTAGAAACTAACAACCCAAATGTCTTGCTTTTGCAGCTTCCCTGGGCCAATGTCAAATAGGGTGGGAGACGGAAGGCCATGAGTATGTGTCAGACCAATGGATACATCTTGAATTTGGAGCTAGAAATGTATGACCACAGTAGTGGTGAGGGTGTCAGCGGAGGCCTCTGAGGCCTCTCAGAGACACAGAGCAAACTCTGGTATCCCGTGCTCAGCTATATCCCACCAGAATGGATCTGGACATTCTTTTCATCAAAAGCCCCTTTGTTTTTTCTAGTTTTCTCTGCTTAGTTCTCCAGTGTTTCCAGTAAGTCTATGAACCCCCTAATAACCGTTCAAAACCTTTATTTTCTGCTTGAATCATTTAGCAATGAAAATCCTTTCAGGCTGATACAGAAATTGGTTCCAGGAGCGAATGCACAGAACAAACCATCATGGAGGAGAGCTCGAATCGGTTTTCTGGCTTGCTTAGAGCTGAAGGCAATAAAAATCATCTCGTATTAGAAACTTGACCTTAGCACTTCATGGCAAGCAGTGGTGAAGAAACTAATCTAATTCTTGCCTGTGGTCACCTGCAGTGAAGTGCCACTCAAGGCAAAACTTTGGGGAGTGGACCCTTCCAGAAAGGGATGGCTGAATTCCAGGACTGTGGATTTGGGTGCCTGTTTCTAATAAACTTCCAGGAAGCTAAAGAAACATGATGGCCAACCTGAAGTTCTTAAATCCTCCAAACAGGTTATAGACTGATTTTTTGTGACTGTGCTAAAAGAGATTTTTTTTTTTTTAAATGACTGTGTTAAAAGACTCTCTCATGTCAGCCTTCCCATGGAGGTTAAGATATCTTTTTTCTTGTTGCATCAAAAAGGCTGATCCAATGGGCCCCATGATTGTAGGCTCACTTAAATTTACAGTCTGGGTCTCCCATGAGAATTTTAGGGTGTTCACTAGAGAAGTGTATGACCTTGAGAACTGAAATGGTATCCTAAGGAAATGGAGAACATTCAGAGTTCTCTGAACTATTCCTAACCCCTCACTCTGTGGCACTCAAACGCGTGTTAACTCTCTTTGAGAAATGACTATCTTCCCTTTTCTTATCTGGAGTGACTTATCCATCCCTCCAAAGACCTAGGAATGGCCTTATTCATGGTCACCTGCCAGGGGAAGCCAATTCTCCTAATGCCTTACCACCAGCATCAGTTCCAAAACTACCGATTAGCACCAGATCCTGGTGTGCCCCAGAAGCATGCAAGTACAAACTTCACCTTGGGAGGAGAAAACTGACAAATGCCCTAAATTGTAAAACTTTTAAACATTTTCTGCAAAAACCTCAGAAATATATGTGAAAACAGACTCAAGCAAAGAGGGTAGAACATTATTTTGGATTTGGCTGAGTTTATCAATAGAGATGAATCAGTCAGGGTTCCTTGACTAAGTGTGCCAACTGGGGTAGACAGAGCTGATTCTACATTTTTACAGGATTACTTGAATGAATCCTGGATGTAACAGTGACATGTTTCTAAGGGCCCAGTAGACAGCAGCTGGTTCCCTGCCCAGCTGAAGAACAGCCCTAGAAAGGAAGTAATGGGTAAAATGGAGGCAAATGCATCAACTATCTAGATAAGCACCCTCCAGGTAGAGACCCCTAGGTAAGCAGAGTTTTCATCTGTTACTCAACTATGCTTGCTAATACTGAACTCTGGCCTTGGAAAACATTCATATAATCTCAGGAGTGTTGGATCAGGAAAGACTTTGACCAGCTTCCCCCATCCACTCTTTCTCCCTAGGCCAGGATTTAGTCATTTACAACTGCAACTCTAGACATGTTCACTATGGTGCTCAAAATCTGTCCTGATAAACTAACTTAAAAACAGCAATTCTTTTTTCTCATTCTTCATGCTGAGAAGGCTTATTAAAAACATTGTTTTCCCTACCATGGAACTCTTGCTTAACTGCCGACAGACCAAGAGCAGGGTGGTGGGGGGCAGTCTGCCTGGTTTCAACCATTTCTTAATGCTTTAAGAAAATTAAGAACCATAATAAAACTTATTAAAGTCAGTCTGCTTTTTATTATTACCATTTGCCAGCAATTCTAAACAATGTCAGTGATAAAATATCCCTTTATGATAAAATCTTTTGTTGTTCTAAGTTCAAAACAATTTCTACCACTAAATTTCAATAATACATAAGCTCTAAAATCACATATTTTTACTTATCCTTAAATAAACATTGTGTTTTATCTGGAAAGTAGTTCTGAGTACCCCCATGTAAATGATTAGCCCCTGACATATACAGACTGATCTACATACTTTTGTTTCAAAAGCAAGTATGTACATGTTGGGAATTGTTCGAGTTTGTTTCAAGTGCAATTTGTATCCCCAAATACCCTCGTGGTATTACATAATCCTACATTTAAACTATAGATCCAGATAAGCAGGATGGCATAGCTATTGCAAAGACACAGAAATCAACTTGGTTTCTTTAATTCTGTCTGCAAACACTGAAGTTTTCATTTGTGTTTAATGTTTGCAAGAATGAAATGGAATGCCAACTGTGAGATGTAGCATTTTTGTTTGTCAAGTCTAAATGTTCATTCACACATGAAATATTTTCTTGAATTTCAGTAATATCTTTAAAACAGAAATGTATTCTTCCTTTTGTTAATTGCTTTACAACTACAGAACAAACAAAAATAATGATTGTACTGATTCTTCCATGGCTGCTATGAAAAATAATTTTGTCATGTAGAGGAGTGGGTGTTCATTAAAGATCCACTCTGGATACCAATATCAATTAGTTACAATCTTATCTCCTTGGAAAAAACTAAGGCGATAAACTGAGGCAGGGTTCATCCTGAAGTCCTGACACTGAAGAAGGGGTATGAGCTTGCTAACAACCCATGAGGCTGATCTTTTCTTTCTAGGCCCCATTTTTTGGCCAAAGCCTGCCCCTTCTTGACTTCCATCACCTGCCTCTTGGCTCTGATCTGTGACCTGTGCTTTGTAGAGACCTGGGGGCCTTTACTTGAATCTCTCCTTGTACAGAAATAGGCACTTACCTGTAGAGTACAAAGGGCAGTCAGCCCCTGAGGTCAAAATACCCATGTCTGCTAATTTAAAGCCTCTGACACCCAAACCACGGCAGCTTAAAGCCGACTGCCCAACTATAAGCAGCCGTCCAGCTCAATGTCAGTCTGTCCACACCCTCATCAAAGCACGTGTCCCCATCCAGAGCACAGCGCCCAACAACATAGAGCCTGGCTCTGCTGAAAGTCTACGCCACCTATACTTTGTGAACCCAAATCCCACTCTCTTTAAAAAAATGTCTCAGTGAAGACACTACATCAGAAACTTTTTGGAATAATGGGAAAATTATCCAAACATCCACAGAGAAAGGAGTGCCAGAATGGATTTATCCCTGCCTATCTTCCCTCCCATCCAAGAACAAGCTATGGCCCCTGGGAGGACCTAAAAGAACCACCCTGAAGCTGTGAGAAATACTGTGGGAGATGAGGGCTGTGAGCCAGCAATTTGACATGAATTTCTTGGCTGCCTTTGGTAGCTCGTAGCTGCTGCCGAGTGGGAGGCTTCACTGGTGAAACGGCCTCCTTGACGTGCAGAGGGGACAGCAGGCTTTTTGGGTGGTAGAGGCCCCAAAAATGGCATGAGGCTGGCAGAGGCAAGGGGTGTGTGGTGACTGTGACAGGCAGCAGACCAGCCCCTCCCTACCTGGGACTGTGTGTTCATGGAATCCATAGGGTCAGAGAGATGTATACCCACCAGGAGTTTTTCTATGAGACTCACATGATGAGAAAATTCCAGTTTGGCTGAATGAGAGCCTGGTTTAAAAGACCTTGTTCAAGTCACAACTCCTCACATAATTCTCTAATGTGAGTCAGTTCACAAACCCAGAATTAAAGAAGCAGGTGTCGGGGCAACCTTTAGTAAGGACTCTGTAAAACTGGTGAGTAACAGACAGGATAACTGGAGAGGGGGGTGAGGGAACATCCAGCCAGAGCTTTTAGTGTGTCTCTGAGCTCACATTACTTTCTGGGGCTCCAGGTCACTACCATGCTTTACATACCAGGTGAGACTCAAGGGGGTAACTTGATATATAAAATTTGGGTTCAAATCAACTTTATAATAGGGTCAGGGGTATCTCAAATCCTTCCCATGTTTATCCCTTAGTTCCTATATGTAGTGTTGGATGAGCCACTGTTAGCAAGGGCTTTTTGGCCCCTTCAGCATGGAGCTCTCATAGGAAGAGACAAATAAATCCAAATCAGTACCCGCTGCCATGGGAACCACTGAGAGAGCCCTGTCCTCACTAGGTCTTGATAAAGGCAGGGTGGCTAAAGCCATCACTACCCCTTTGACTCTAGTTTCACTGATGCATAACATGAATAAGTTTAGAATGACACAGAATTATGGTTTGTTTAAGCAATCCTACGTGCTTTCCCAGATATGTCTCTTGGTGATAAATCAAGAGATGCCCTGGAATTTATTATTCTGTCCTCAGGTCAGGTCAGCCTTTGCTGCTGTATGAGCTATAAAAACTTATTTTTGGAAGTTAAAAAAAAAATCATGATTGCAGACACAAACTCTCTTCCAATTTACCCAGTCACCTGGTTATTTCTTTTCATCCTTATTCAAAGACATTACCTCCTGCCTGTGCCTTAAATGCTGTCATTCCCCACCACTGAACTCTAAATCCATTTCTCTTCTAACTCAATGCACTTCCCTTGGGTATTTTTATCCATTCCTCTGGATTCAATTTCTCTCTGACTCATGAATTCCAAGTCTATATCTCCTGTCCAAATATCTTCCATGAACACTAGTTCCATATACCTGATGGAATTCCATTTAACTCTATTTCAGACAGGTCAACCTCATCATATTCAAACTTAAAAGCCTGTAATCTCCTCCTCCAAGGCCCCCTTATCTCAGTAAACAGCATGCATATTCATGCCAGAACAATCTCTTCAACCAGAATGCAGAGAGGCAGGGCTGCCTGCTTAGGATGAGGGCACCCAGGGTTCCAGTGACTGTTCTACCTCTAACTTTAGGCAGAGGTCTTAGGCAAGTAACTGATCGTTCTCCAGCCTAAAACGTGTCATCTACCAAATAAGATTTTTTTAAATTGGAAAGCCAAGGTTTCAGAACTGACTCTCCCACTTACTAACTAGGTAACTTTGACCATTTTGTCATTTGAAAAATGGTAATAGCAACACAAGGTTCATAAGGTTGTTGAGGGAAAAAGAAGCACCCCCAAAACCAAAGGAGATGCAGATGGATATATTTTATAAAATGTACGGCATTATACAAATACTTGCTATTATGATGATCATCTCTGGGGTTTTTGGGTTTTTTTTTAACTCTAAATTGGATTCCAAGGGTGTGGAAAGGAGCAGACCAGAATATCCTCTCTAAATACAGCCAACCAACTGGCTATGGCATAAAAATCAGGAAGTGGGAAAGTATCTGTTCTCTCTCTCTCTTTTTTAAATTTAAAAATGTTTATTTAAATTAAAAATGATGAGAATTGTGTATATTTAGGGAGCACAACCTAACGTTTTAATATATATGTATTTAATAAGAAGATTACTAGAGTTAAGCTAAGGAACATATACATTTCCTTACCA
Source organism: Camelus dromedarius (assembly GCF_036321535.1). Classification (NCBI taxonomy): domain Eukaryota; kingdom Metazoa; phylum Chordata; class Mammalia; order Artiodactyla; family Camelidae; genus Camelus; species Camelus dromedarius. The sequence goes on from NC_087461.1 coordinate 6,782,015, forward strand.
TTCATTTACCTTGTTATGTTTTTGTGCTGAGAACACCTGAAATCTACTCTTTTAGTGGATTTTCAGTCTATAAAACAGTGTTTTTAACGCTAGTCCTCACACTGTACCTTAGACCTTAAGACTCTTAAGGCCTTATTCTACCCACATAACTGCAGCCTCTGGTTTCAATGAACAATCTCTTGACAAGGTCAGGAGTTGTGATTGGCAACTCAGAGGCCATGGCCATTCAGGCTGGAAGGAAAGAACACTGGGGTCTAGACTCCTTTCAGCCTTCACAGTGAAGCTTTGTTTGGACCCAGCTGAATTCAGCACCAGTTCCCTGGGCAAAAAGATCAGAGGCATTTTTGAAAGTCAAATGTGCAAGGAGAAATCTTCCTGGGCAGGGTAACCCCTTCATCTACCTCCTTCCTCCTCTTTAGGGCTTTCAAAGGGGGCAGCCGTTCCTTGTTCTTAGTTCCTTAAAGTCTTTCTTTTCATCTGCAGCACGTCTAACTCTTGTCTCATTATCATTTCACTTATTTCTATAAAAGAATCCTGACAGCTACAGAACATTGGAGGGGGGAGCGGAAGGAGGGTGGGGATGTGGGGGAGTGAAGCAGACACAGAGAGAAAAAGGGAGGAGCCCACAGCTTGGATCCTCCATGAACCACTCTGGGTGACACTTTCAGGAAGTCCTGCCTCTCAGCCATATGGCAGCAACGTCTCTTGGTGTGATTTTCAAAAGTACCTAGAGGATTCATAGAAAATGGGATGAAACCATCGCAGCCTAAATAGCAAAGAAGTAGCCTGATTTCCACGTAAATCAACTAAATATTTAGTTCTTTTACAGGAACACTTCCCAAGGATGCTGGGCAGCTGTATGTCCTGTGCTTGCTGCAACCATAATGTATGTGCCTGTTAGAGGCAGCAAGTTCTGACTCGTGGATTCATTCATTCCTTTCTGCATTTCTTCACTTATTTCTTACCTCACTGCAAAAAGTGAATTGCAGGGCATTATGGACTGCACGTCTGTGCTCCCCTCCCCCAATCCACATGTCGGAATCTTAAGCCCCAGTGTGATAACATCAGCGAGTGGGGCCTTTGGAGGTGATTAGGTCACGAGAGCTGGCACCCTGGTAAGTGGATTAGTGCCCTTACAAGAACAGGCCAGAGAGCTAGCTCCTTCCTTCCATCATGTGAGGGTACAGTGAGAAGCCAGCAGTCTGGGACCAGAAGAGGGTGCTCACTGGAACCCCACCCTGTTGGTACCTTGAGCTCAGACTTCCAGCCTCAAGAATGATGAGAAATCAAGCTTAATGTTTATAAGCCACCCAGTCTCTGGTCCTTTGTTGCAGGAACCTGAACCCAGCAAAGCGATACAAACTTCTGCTGCCCTTTACACACCTGTCCTCTCTAATGGTGCCTTTCTTGTATGGAAGATTTCACAACTAATCTGAGAAAATTACTTGTCTTCCTGTGGAAACAGACAGCAAAAGAAAGAAGGCTCTTTCCTCACAATATATCCCCCTGTTTCAACAAGCTTATAGTTTTCATATATACCTCCATCTAGACCCTAGGCTGTACTGGTTATATATGAGTCTTTTGTAGACTCAGTAGGTTGTAAATTAAACTCCATCTTGTTTTGATCACTATAACTGACATGAAATAATTTTGAAGTAAAAAACTTTCACTTACTAGTTTATCAAATATTTGAAGAATGGACAAAAAGAATAATCTAGATGATTTTCCTTATTATTATTACTAATGCAGCATAATACAAATCTTCCCTATGTTTAGAAGTAAAACAGATAGAAACTTATGTTTATGTACCTTTGTGGATAAGAGCATTAACTTATGATTCATGGTTATAAAAGATGTAACTTTTACTAGCTTCCATAAAGGTTCCTAAAGATAAACTTTCTTGAACAAATAATATATTTCCTTTATAATTTTCATTTCCTTAGAATTGCTGCTGGTCATTTATTTTTTGGATACTTTTTGGAGTGGGAAGAAGATGGGGTTTGGCTGTTACAAACAGGAAGCTGGGACTGGTCCCCACATGTGGGAATAACTGTGATAATACACAGGATGGCTAACCCTCTTCTACTAGATTTTATAGGGGTAATCTCAACTTTTCATACATTTTTAATTGTTATTCTTTCCAAAAGGAAAAGTCTCTGTGGATTCGGGTTCCTTACATTCAAAATCATTTTTCTCTTTCCTAACTTATCTTTGTGAGTCTTATCTGTACTTTTGTTTCCTTAGCTCTTTTAAGAATCATAATTGGTGTGATTATCGTTGCCATGAGAATAATTAGCCATAGCTTTTTGACACTCTAAATTGGGAATGCAGAATTTTCCAGCAGTGGGGACTGAACAGCTAAACCTTTCTACTTTGAAACTGCAAAGGGTGCTGCTGATTGAACTCAGGTGCAATGATTCTGAGTCTTTCACAGTTTTTACTTAATCGGGTAGAGGGAAGACATAAAGCTCCTCACATCTTCACATGAGAAACTGAAGGGAAATCTCCTTAATGGGATAATTGCCTGTTAGGACCAATAAATAAAAAGAAGTGAGTGATCAGTATATTGAGAGCTAGATTTTTCCTCATTGACTTACTCCATCGCCTTGGATAATGACTGCAATGTTTTAAAAATTCAGGCAAGGAAGCTATAATCCTGATAGCTGACTTAAACACATGAATCTCCCTCCTACCATTTAGAATGTTCTAATATTTGAATGAAATGGGATTTTTGTTCCGAATACAGATAAGTTGAGGAAGCTCTGAAATACCTAGAGGGGGTAGCAGCACTCATTTACATAATCATCAGGTTATATTTTATGTTTATTTTGATAATATAATGTAGCCAATTTTACTTTTTCCAACATTTAAATTGCTTTTTTATCTGAATCCAAAAATGATACTGGAACATTGCAAAAATAACCAAACAATGAAGAACATATAAAGGGGAAAATAGAATTTCTCTGAGATTCTTCCTTCCAGAGATTACTGAAATTTGCACTGCGGTTAATCCCCTTCCATAAATGAAGCCACGCTATACATGATTTATAAACTGTTTTTGCATCCAATAATGAATGGCAGTTCATAAATATCATAGTGTCACTAAAATAACAGGTTTAGTCCATCATAATAAAATGCCCTAGTTTATTTAGCTGGTCTTCTTTGATGGATATTTAATATTTGCTTTTATGAGCAATGCTTAAGAGAACACATTCAGGGCGCACTCTTTGGGGAATTTTCTGATCCTCCCCCAATGTGTTACCATAGATGTTTAGAGTTAGATTGGAGCTTAGAGAAGATCTAATCCAACAAGGGTTCAAGAGTTGAACCTATTTGCTCAAGGTTATAAGCTTAACTAGTGACAGAACCGAAATCATCTATTTACTGAATGCATAGGGTCAGCCTCAAATCATGACAAGTACTGCAGTGAACAGAAACGTAGATTTGAAGGTGAGAGACTCCAACTTGCCATTTAGAACCTGTCAAAGCTGTAATAAGTAAACTGTGAACCACGTGCCAAGGTGCTTAATAATTGCATGGTGATTAAATTCAACAGTCTCACTTGATACCAGACTTTCACAAGTTCTAATCCTAACTATTCCTTTTGCTTGGTCCCTCACTGTGTCCATCCAACTTGCATCTTGCCATTAGTCATCTCTTTCTAAGAGTCAAAGCACTTTATGTCCTGGTACCATCCTTTATCCTTGTAACTACTGCTGAACCCGGCACTAACATTATCACTCCTTGCTGATAGAACAATGAGTTGATAAAGAGTTTAGATACAATTCAACAGAAAACTGGAAGCTGTTATTGTTACTGAATAGGTTATTAGTGGATTAGAACCATTCTGCCTTTAGAGGTTACATGTATGATGACTCACAAGGTAAAAATGGAAGCAATCTTGGACTTGGCTAATATCTGTGGGACTGGTGAAGAAAGGGCAGCTCACAGAGACAGTGTGAGGAACCAACCAGAAGGATCAAAGCATTGGGTATTTGGGGCGGGGATTTCCCTAGGGGGACCAGGAAAGGAAGAGTTTGAAACAACACTACAGAGATGATCCTGAGGACCTGAAAAATGATCATTTTTTCTTTTATGAATTATGAAAGTGGCATAGAGGGAGTGCTTAGAGTAAAAGTAGATGACTTCATTTTATTTAATTTTATTTTTTATTTTTACTTTGGATGACTTCATTTTAGATGTGTGGAATCGGATTCCTTAATTTCTTAGTAACTCTAAGTCAGTCACCTCATTGGGTAAGAATGGCCCTGATCTGGACCAGTGAAGACAGGATGCCCTGAGTCTTTGGCAAGTGTATGGATGGAATCCTGGTATCTTCTGCAATTCTAAGACTTAATTTTTCGTAACCATCAGAAATTGAAAGAAGCATTTGACATCCATGGAAATAAACACATATTTAGACTACTAGTCAGTTTAATAAATATTCACAATCTACTTGAAGATTTATCTTAACATTTCACTGATGTTATAGCTGTGGTTCACCAATCAATAGTTTGTTATAGGGATTCTATGTGCTGTTACAACATGTTTAGAACTAGGTCTAGAATAAAGTGCTTGATATATTGTAGCTATTTTTAAAATTCATTCAACAGATATTAATTGAGCATGTACAGGAAGTGGCCAATACTATGAATTCAACGTTCTCTTTAAAAAAAAAATCTTTCTTTCTTTTTTCCTTCTACTTTTTCCCTTTGACTTGGATGTAACTTTGAATGACGTGGATGTAACTTTGAACTCAAAGCAGGACAGCACTGTCCAGCTTCAGGGCATCTGTCTCTTCCTTCCTGTCCACATGGACTGCTCTTCCCTGGACACTGGGGGTGCTCCCTGCCTCTCACGCTTCAGGTCTCTGCTGAATTGTCACTGTCATGGAGAGTTCGTCTCTAACCACCATCTAAAAATCATCAATGCCTTTCTCCTACCACCACTTGATTCCTTCATTTTTCTCTTGGCTTTTTGTTGTCATAGCATTTTCAGCACCTGACATATTATATGTATTTTCACTTGTTTCGTTTATAGACCCACCACTTTCCCACCCAGAGCATGGAACGTGTCTACTGTAATCCATGTCATTTGCCTGGTACCCAACACCCAGCAGTAAGTAGATAGTCAGTAATTATCTGTTCCAGTAATAAAGGAGGAGAGGAATGATAAGCATCTATTAAATGTGCTGTGTCAGGCAGTATGCTAAGTACTTTGGATACCTGTTTCATTAATACTCAGAATAACCCTATGATAAAGGCTTTATTATTGCCACTTTATTAAACGTTTGAAGAAATGACTGGCATAGTCCCAGAAAGCATGCGGAGAGTACCCACTGCCTCTGGCTAGGAGGCAGGAATGAATTCTTGCAGGGGGTGAGTTTCTTACTAAAAATCCAAGCACTGAGAGCTCTGTACAATTTGTGTAGGTTTGATTTCAATGCAAAGAGATCTGTGCTACGGTCCCTTGGGATGCTTTTGTGCCTACACAGTCTCCCCTAATGTGATTTGGCTTGACTTATGTACTTGTTAGTCAATTGGAACGTTTACATTTCATCTGGTGCTTTGCCATATAAATAACCCTGTCCTTAGTCGACACAAGATTATGTACCAGGCTGACTGCCCTTTTAAATTAAATAGTACAAAATCAATGAGGTATTGGTAAGTGTATACTGCATGAATAAAAAAAAAAAATTCCTAAGCAAAATTCTTTTGTGGCTTTTTCTGGGTGACATGGGGGCTAGATGTTTGGAACTACTAGGTTGCATAGGCTGTGTTTTTATGTCTCTCTACACTGTTTTGACATCTTGATGAATCACTCCAGAATGGCAAATAGTGGATCTGATATGAATATCCCAGCTTTCCCTATTATGATAAAAACATCCATTAAAATATGTCAAAAGTAACCAAAGTTAGGGAAGTTAAGCAAAGATGGGAGAAAAAAGAGGGAAAATACAAAAACCCCAAATTTGTTTTATCACTGAAATAAAAACGAGCTATAGCTATAATATGCTTCTTCTGTTAATTACAAGCATTTGTTCAGGAGTCTCTCTATCCACGCAGAAGTTTCTTTCCTAATGCAGAAGTGAGCGAGGGCAGCTCTTCCTCCACAGGATTTGGCTACTTGACTGGATATTATATGTTGGAAGGAAGGTCTCTGGTTAAAGCCAATTGCTATACAAAGTCATGCTAGCTGGAAGACCCTCAGGGGAACTTTGGGCCATCCAACGGGTGTGACCAGAAGGCCCTCTGAAATTCTTTGCATGGCTGAAGAAGGAATGGAATAGCACTCAGTGGTGGAAGTGAAATTATCACCTAACCTCCTTACTGTGTGCTCTTGCACATGTGTTTTTTTTTTCTCTCAAATGCATCATATTTTAGAAGTAGGAACATCAACATAAAGCCTCCTCCCCTTCATCTAAATAAATAAATAAGTAAATAAACACATGTTTATATATACACATGTACATGTATGTGTGTATATGGATAATGTATGCATACATACATGCACACCTGCAGATACACATGTACACACAACTATAAGTATAGTCCATGAATGGAGAAGCTATATGCTGCTCTTCCTGATTCTAAAACACTTTTGGACATGAAAATACACTAATGTCTGCTAATGCTGGGACGCTGTTTGCACATTATATGAGCACACCCAAGGGCTGTGGGCCAGGTGAAGAAAGAGATCATTATGTGAAAAAGACACATGAGGAAAATAAACCAACAGAAGTTTCTGAAGTAGGAATGTCCTGTAAATGGCCAAGGGGCATATACATTTGATTTTTTTTAAATGTAATTTACAAAGAATTATCAACACCAACCAAAAAAAACCCAAAAAACAAAAAAACAAAAACACAACCAATCATGGATAAAACACGTAATAAATTAGCATTAGAAAGAAGATGTACATTAGGAGATGGAAATTTGGGCAAGAACCAGGCAGGTATAGACCTGTATGTGGAGGGCTTCCCAGGTATCAGCTAAACAGAGAATCTAGGGCCAATGTATCAGAATTAGTGGAGCTATAGCCAAGTGCTAGAAGCTTTATGTGTTTTTGTAATTTATGTGTTCCTATAATTATTAAACATTAGTGAGTTTTCAATGTTGCAGAAATAAACAAAACTATGTATTTTGTACATGTGGTTGAAAATATCAGGAATCTGTCAGCTAAAATATCAAGTTTTTCCACTGGCAATTCTGCCTACTTTGGGACATACTCTACAATTTGTGTATTTACTCTCTTTGGCTCTGAAATGAAGGTAATTTCTAAAGACCCTTCCAGCTTTGATATTATTTAATCCAATAATTCTATTTCTGTATACCTGGTCTAGAAGAGAGTTAAAGAGTGAGAAATATTATATGGGAGAGAAAAAATGATGTGAATTAAGGAATCTGTACAAGAAAGAGAATGCAACATCCTAGGGAGAATAATTAGGAGATTATGGGTTTAAGGCTTAATCATCATATTAAATATTTAAAAAATCAAGCATCATATTAATATTTTTAAAAAATCCTGAATCCAATCATATTCATCTCTAGGCCACTCTCACTACATCCCTAGAAGAGTCATGAATAAGAGACATTATTTCTCCCTAGAAGGTTTTTTTGAATTTGTGGAGATATTTTTTACTGTCCCAATGCTTGTTTTGGATGCTACTTACATTGAACAAGCCATGTAGTGACACTAGATGTCGTAATATACATGGTTTTCCATATCACACAAGACTTTCTCATGTTCTCCTAGATATTTATGAAGATGAAAAGCCCATCTGCAGTTGATAACCTAACTCCATTTTACTTGTACATACTGTATTACTGTATGCTCTTCATATACACTAATTTTTTCAAGAATGCAACTAACATGTAAATTGACAAAAATATATGTTTTTACTTTGGAACTCGTGCAAGAGTTATTCTGTATTTTCAAAAAAATTATGCCAACTATGATAATTACACTTATGGCACTTAAGTGACCAATATAATGTACCTGAATTTACCTGCATTTGAAGCTACCATATTTCTGGCTATTCAACAGATAGATGCAAACATCTGAATGCTTTTCTGAGTCATCTATAGTAGTCTGCCCAAGTATTTACATGTGGAAACACATACTATTTTATTATAAATTGTCTTTGTTCAATTGCTACTTTATATTATAGTTATAATAATTTTAACATGTGTGTAGGTAGGTTCTATAACCTATGAATTTCATTTCAGGACAGTAAATAAGCATTACAAAATAGTTAATTGGGCAGGATAGAATTGAGAATCACCCTTCTGGAATATTCTCTTTCCATATGCCTCTCACAATATCTTTCATTATTTTTTCCAATTTCCAGGACAAATGTAAATAATTACACTTAGAAATCCCACCAGCCTCTAAAACATTCAAGTCAACTTGTGTAAAACTAAATGTTGGACCTCATCCTTCAATGAAATGTAGCTGTAACTTGCCTGTTTCTTTCATTCTTATCTAGACTCAGACTTCTTGGTACACCTTCGATATGTCCCTACGCTTTCTGATTTATATCCCTGAGTCCCTGATGGTGGTTGCAGTTCAGATGCTCTGTATGTTCTGCCTTTTGTGCTAGTAAATATGGTGCTGATGAGGACAGAGCTCATAGATTTGGGCCAGGAATCTTTAAGGACAGAGGAATAGAGAGTTAGGGTGTGCTTGCATTAAAGGGACACTGTAGAAATATGTGGTATTAAAGTTCCAAATTATGGCAATGAAGAATCAATATTACAAGCACTCCTAGACTCCAGTTCCTGAAGATTCATCCTCTTGGATATAACATCGAAACTTGGACTGGGATAGACATCTTAGTTTTTTAGTTTCTTTTTGCCATCTTCCTACAGCGCATTTTACTTTATGTAACAGCACCCCTGGAGTTCTGAATGCCTGCCCAACTCCAACTGGTCATACCTCTCTCTGGGCCTTAAAATTTAACTCCTTTAAATGAAACTAGAAACTTTGAGGCACAGCTGGTATCAGTGACAGCTAACTCAAAGGCTAAACTGGTTTTCTCAAAAGAGACTTCTCATGCCATCTACTCTTACTGATAATCATCAAGTTCCATGTGTTGGTTCAAAACCTCAGGAGTTTCACTGAAATATGAAACTAGCCCCCATATATGGAGGGCAAGGAGAGACAGAAGGAAGAGGCAGGACCACTCCAAATTGGTAGGGGGCAGAGTTATAAGTAAGGGAACTCACAAACAAGGCTTGTCTGGGGCCACAAAATGAGTAATCTCTATACCTACCCAACAGAATCATAAATATTTGCATAGAGACCCTAACTAGGGTTCAGTCCAAATGGTCTCAGCAAAACCTTGCTCTCTTAAGGTTAGGTCCTTGAAACAGCTACTAGCATGCAAATAGCAGGCAGAACGTATATCCCAAAGGCAAGGAAGAAAGTGAGGAGGCTCTAAATATTTGGGTCCAGGTCACAGGTCAACTTTGAGATTACAGTAGTACTTTGAATGTGAAGGGTTAGGAAAAAGACCAACTTAACCACTTCTAGTGCCCTGAGTGGTATAGCTTTATAACTTTTTTTTTAGTGCTTAAATTTAAGGATTTCTTTGGAGGGTCAGATGTAAAAATCACCATATTTCTTAATTAACGGCAACTTAAATTCAATAATAAAGCTGAGAATATCTGCATTGCTGTTCTATAAACAGTACTTTATTTTAAATGAAAGATAGGCATTGTACCCAATTTTTTTGACTTTCCTAGAATGCTGTTTTGAATGCTGTTCTAAAGCTGTGGTCAATAACAGAAGAAATGGTTTGTCACCAGCTGTGTTCGATAGTTACAGGCCATTAAAATTCTCCTGATAAAATTCTCCTTTGGTATATAAGGTAATACATTTGTCAGACTGATGGATATAGATATAATTTATAGATTTCTAAGGAAGCAAACAGGGAACATGCATAAATATAGATTTCTGCAGAAAGACGACTACACAAGAACCAATGAGCAGATACAGTTCCAAAAGATGCTTGTAATATTCTGCTGTCTTCTTTGCCACATTGAATTTGACAAAGACTTTTAGCTTTTAGAGTTAATGTTTCTCATTGACTTCTAAAATTAACATCAACTTGGAGAAGGCAAAGACATAATAAACAGCATCTGTTTCACAAAGCTCTTCAGTGGGTAAAAACTTGAAAAAGTTTCAGACTGGAGATTCTCTATTTAGACATATTAACACACACATGCGTGCACGTGCGTGCATGCACACACACACACAAACACACACACACCCAAGTTTAGGGCTAATTAAATCCACAAGTCTGTATCAGCTCAACTACTCTTCAACAGGGAAAAGTTTTTATATTTGTCATTTGTCAGTTTCTTTCAGTCCATGATAATTGTCTGGGTGTAAAAATCTAAATACAGTTGTAAGATCACCAGACAAATCAATAAGTAAACTTTAACCTGACTCGAAGGCCCTGGGAAATAATCAAGACATGTTCGTGTACAAAAAGCACAGTGCAAAGGAGGCAGAGTCTAAATATTTTAAGCAAAATCAGTTTTTGAACTATTTTTTATTGTCTTGAAATATCAGATCAAAGTGAGAATTGTCTCAGTTATCTGAGTAATTACTTAGAATTTTTTTTCATTGTCTATATATTTGTGAGACTTAACACCTGCAGGAATCTAAAATGATTCCTTGTACTATCAATTGAAAAAAAAGTGGAGAAAAGCATCTAAAATAAATCCTTTTCACTTTTATTTGTGTTAGAATTCAAATCTACTAGGTACCACTTTACCATTATCACTTAGCATTATAACTCAGCATCATTATTCCAACATATTCCTAAATAATGTGATGAAAGAAGGGAAAGAAAGGAAGGAGGGAGGGAGGGAGGGAAGAAGGAAGGAAAGAAGGAAGGAAGGAAGGAAGGAAGGAAGGAAGGAAGGAAGGAAGGAAGGAAGGAAGGAAGGAAGGAAGGAAAAATAATGAATAAGTGAAGCCAATTTGGTTATAAGTGGAACTGTTCGGCAATCAAAACACCCTTAAGGATCAATTGTTATGCTGTGTTAATCTAGCATCTATTAAATGAGAAGAGTGTTTTGGGTTGATTTTCATATTTTAATTATTGGGAGATAGTTCCAGAAGTTGACTTTCTGATTACTGAAGTCTCCTTTATCTTTACTATATTTACAAGTCCAGTAGTAATGTGAATATTGGCAAAGAAGTTTAACAATTTAAGGTAAAATTTTAGAATTTTTTGTTTCACATAGACCTAGACAAAACTTTAAAATGTATGAAATTTGTTACAGCAAAAGAAAATTACACATGAGATTATAAAAATTAGCAACAAAGGCAAGTATTAGTATTACAGAAGGTGAAAGATCTTGGAAAGGACCTTAAAAATCATTCATCTTGAAAGAGGTCCTCATTAAAACTGTCCCATCCAAAGAAAGAGCAACTAACATAATTTTCAGTAAAACCTACAGCACTTCACAATCTATTGGGAAATTATTTTTTAATGTTACACATAAAAAGAATAAAGAAAAAAACCAAACATTTAGATATGACTTTAAATAAAATTTTTAATGCACATAAGTGCTCATTTAAAAAAGAGTAAGTCATTGGATTGTAACTATCATAATGAAAGCAAAGTATGTTCAGATGTCACATTTTTAGATTTTCAATATTTTTCTGTTTACATCAATATTCAAATTCAATAAAGCCCTAAATAAGATAATTAGCACAGATCAGAGATACAAGTTGAACTGGCTTTAAAATAACAGAGAAAACTTTATTTTTCCAACCCAGATGAAGTCACAGGCAATAATTCACCTTTTCATCAGAGATAACTATGGAAAAAAAATAGCTAAGTATAAGAAAAATGATTTTAAAAAAATGGAACATCAGAAAACAGAGGACAATGATTTATGAGACATAAGAAACAAATGAGATGAGCTCTTGCATTTCTTGGTTTATCACTAAGTGACAGTTTCCAGGGTAAAGCATAAGATGAGGAAATACAGCAGAGCCCAGAAGTCTCTTTGTGATCAGATAAAGCTTGAATTCTAGTATAAAATTCACAAGACAGAGTGGGAGAGCTGCACACAGAAAGAGATCTTTAAAGATCTGTAGAGGATCCTCCTTAAGTCTTCAGTGAATGTGAGGACGTGAACTGAAGCTGGCGAAAGTATCATTAAAAGGATTAGAGGGAACAACACCTAGGGTTCAAGATTGGCTGAGAATAATTCCTTTTTTTTTTCCCACAAGCTAGAGTAATTCATGGGGTATCACATAGAGCACACGGAAAAGCTTGCCTTCAGTAGTGTGACAAAGTTAGCCCTAGAACCAGGCATTTAGTATTTCCAAACACTTCAGTAGTTTGTCATAGAAAATTAAAAAAAAAAAAAAAAAAACAATACAGAGCCTAATTCATGCCTGCAAGAAACCAGTCAATCTAGGCAGACAGAACTAAAATGTACAATACAGGTAGAGAAAATTAACAGCCAACTGTGTGATAAGAATGATCTGTACAGCAGACTTTCAAAAGAGCATACAGAATCCAGACTATAGACAAGGCAAACAGACAAAATAAGGGATGATTTTATTTCTTGAAATAGAAATTGAATTATGTTTGAAATCTGAGTATATTTATACAAATTGGGGTTGAGAGAAAATAGTGTAGAAAGGTCAGAAAACAAGGAGGAGGAGGAGAGAGACAAAGAAAATTGAATAGACCTTTCTGGTTAAAATTGAGTTTGACTACTGAGAATATTCTCAACAGGGAGCTGGAGACATATTTTAAGTCAGACAGTGGAAGTTGGAGTCTATCTGGTGGGATTAAATCCTCCCAAATTCTTATACAGGATGTCTAGGCAGGAAAGCATCGATAAAGGCCTGGTCTTTAGTGGAAGTAACTGCAGATTCCCACCAAAAACCATGGAAACCACCTGCTGATAAAGCAAAGTTAAGTTTATTGCTGATGTACTGTTAATGAGGTACTGGTTGAGGGGAGTCATCTGAAAAATAGGTGTTTATCAGTGGTTGTGGGGCATCTGATAGGCCTTGAACATAGTTTATGACAAAATTAGTGTGGACCGACAAAGCCCAGTGAGTGCCTGAAGCAGCCTTTGATAATCTTAGTTGAAAAATCTATTGGTCTGAAGGTTTCTTTAAATCCTTTATTGTTTGGATAAATGGATTTGGGGGAGATTTCTGAAATAAAGTTATTTGCAACTCTTCCTCTACCTGGGTAAGAGTTTCCTGAAATAATAAAGGCATATTAATACATGCAGTTGGATAGTATATTGTGTTAATGTTGACAGTGTGAAAGAAAAATACTGCAAACCATATCAGTAAACAAAGAATGCTGAAGCCATCAAGTCATCAGCCGCTGCCGCCACCCCCCACAGTGAAGACAAGCCTGCAGCCCAGCCTCTGCAGCTACTCACAATGGTGCCCTCTGAGGGGACTCAGAATAACAAAAGACAAGATATTGGCCCTAGATAGCTAGATGCCTGTCAAAGGAATGAATTCAATGAGCCCAAATGTTTGCTTCCTCCCATACGTAGAAAAGCTCTAAATTCTTTAACTTGAGATGCCTGTTTTTCTTTAGATAACAAGTAATCTTTTATTGTTCCAACCACCTGGTCTTCACTGTAAAGCTCCTATATATCCTAGCTCCTCCCCTACTTCTTCAGAGCAGTCCCTCAGAGCATCTGAGAGGCTGTCATCCTGGCTCAAGTCCTCCTGCCAAATAAAACATAACTCTCAACTTTTAGGCTGTGCATTTATTTCAGTTGACAACAGTAAACTACATAATTGCCAACGCTTTTGGCTCTCAGTGGCGGCAACAGTTAAATAAAGGAAAGGACGACCTAAGAAACAGTAAGATTTGGCAGCCATTATATAAAGGGTATAAAAAAGGACAATTTAGGATGATCTGAGGGTTGATATTTTGAAAACACTAATAAAATTGTGATGTTAGAATCATAATTTAAAGGTAACAAGAATTCACAGTGAGCACTGCAGACAGACGCTGTTGACAAATATTTAACTTAGGTAATTATTAACCATTCAGAATTCAATGTATATTCACTAATATAATTAAAATACATTATAGTCACATCAAATCATTTCAGAAACAATGTAGGTATATATGATGAAATAAAAATAAGTGAATTGTAATGCATTAAAATTCAAGATAATTATGTTGGTTATATGTTCATTCTAAGTGCTTGAATCTGTAGTTACAAAGCAAAATTTCTCTGTTTTGAATGCCTGAAAGACATTTTTTCCATACCAATTTTTAAGACTCCTGCTTTGTATTAAATTAACTATATATATTACTTTTCCTTCCATAGATTTTGTATTCCTTGTGGGTGCAAAACTGCAGTGAACAGAATCAAATAGGCAAAGAAGACTTAACTCAAGACTATCACAATAAAGGATTAAGTTTGACTCCAAGTCTACTGAAACAAAAGGCAGGAGGGTTTGTAAGCACTGACAAAGTGGAGACTGCTGGGGGAAGTTGGTCTGCCTGATGCGGCCATCTGTGCTGGCTGAGTGTCACTTATCCATGTGAGGCTCCTACCTCTCCAAGAGACTGGGAGATGGGGCTGAGGTCTCTTTTGATGCTTACCATTTCCAAAAGATGCTTTCCATGTCCTTGAGAAAGGTGTTTCTGGGTTATAAAAGGGAATGAGTCTGGGGGAAGATTTACATCTCAAAAGGGCAGAGAAAGAATTTACAACTGCAAGTTTTCTAAAGGAAATTCTCTAAGACAAAGGAGATCTGAGTCCCACAGGAAGAAATGTGTCTGAAATTTAGTCAAGCTGGAGAAGCATTAAGGCCTCCTTGTTCAAAGTCTGAAACATTTGTACCCACTTATCCCCCTTTACAAGGATAAATGCCTTGTGCATACTTAGTGCACATCAACATTTGTTAAAATATTAAAGATGGAAAAGATCTTACAGCACACCCAAGATCTTAAGACACATCCAATCCTACTTCCTCATTACATACACTTTATATTATATACATTATATATAGCCTAATCTGTAACATATATAATATATACACTTATATACATGAATTATACATTACTATAAATAAATTACTCATATACTACAAAATCTAGATATAATTTCTAAGCAATACCGTTGTGCAAAGAAAAGTCTGTTTCAGCTATTTAAGAGTATTTTAAAAAATCAGAACATAGACTTTGATCTTCCTGGTTTTTCCTTAGATCTTGAAAGACTCGGTAGTTGCTAAAAGTTTAAATCAGCTTGAAAGATAAACATCTTGAAGCGTCTAGGCTCCTCCTCATGTTATCCCCAAGCTTACTGCTCTTTATAACACAAAAATTCTTTCTTCTTTTTTAAATTCTGTCTTCTTTCAGAAATGGTATTTTCAGTCAGTTAGATCTAAGATAAGTCAATCCTTCCCTTTTAAGACTACGGACACTGCGGCAAGTTCTCTGAAAAAAGGAATATATAATAGCCCTGGTTCCTTTTTCCAAGTGGCATGACTCTCCCCAATCAGTGAATTCTAACCATTAAAAAGTCTTGCCCTATGAACCTAACAATTGTGTGTGAACAATTATTTCCAAATCTATACAAACCCTCCCTAACTATTCTGTTTATCAAGTATTTTTTAACGTGAAAAGATAAGTCAATATTATTTTAAAGACCAAATTTAAGGAAACCTTAAAAAAAAATTCTCCACCCTTCCATTTACATAAAAAATGAATCATGCAAACGAACTCAAGTTTGCAATATTTGTAACACAAAGATTTCTGTCAAAAAAAGTTGGAAATAACATGCTGTTTGCAATGTAATTGTTACTATTCACTAAAGCAGAAAAGGGAAATGCAGAGAGCTAAAAACCTGACAGCCTAGTCATTTAAAACTACAGGTTGTCTCAGGAATGACAATGGTTTTGAAATTCAGCTCAACCCATGCCGAGCAGTTGCTAGCTCTAGATTTGGGAGGCTATTTAACACTTTAGTTGAATAAGTTTTTCCTCTTTTTTTCCTCAGAACATTTCAACTAACCAAGGAAATCTTAGCCTTTTTATTTTAAACTATATGAAATATTCAAATGGGCCCTGATTTTCTCTGCAGAGCGCTCCTAGAATCTGAATTTTTAATGAGGACATTTGTTCAAATGTGTATGATCAACAGAGTTGGAAAGACCACCAATGGTTTGTTTTTCTGTGCTAGGAAGAAAAGGAAAAAACACAGGCTAGGTTTGCTGTGTGTAATTCTTAATAGACCCACATATTTGCTTACTTTTTTTTTCATTTTTAAAAGAATTTCAATCTGAACTTGGACCTGCCCTATTGGGATGTCAGACCTGAGTGATCCCTGTGCCATGTGTCCTCGGTGTGCACTGTTTGTCTCTGAAAAAGACTCTCTTTGAACGAGCTTTAGTCAGAGTCCACTGAGCCCTTTCTCCACTAGGCTTCGACTGTAGTCCCCATCCTTGATGGGCCTGCATAACTCAGTTATAGCAAGAATCCTGCTAAGTCAGTTTAGGGAGAATCCAACACCCTCAATATCCATTGCCTTTGATATCTGATCGAATATACCCCAGGTGATGTCTGATTAACTGACTTGCCTTCAGCATGAAATCGGTTAGGTCAATTTAGCAAGAATCCCCCTACCCTAGTCTCCTCTTAGTCATTTCCTACCCACAGATCCCCTCACTCTGATCCTCTGCTATAAATCCCCACTTGTTCTTGTTGTATTTGAAACCCACCCAGTTCTAAAATGAAGTCTCTTTCCCCTATTGCAATACTTCTTGAATGAGATATGCTTTTGTCACTCTAACTGTTGCCGATAGATGCAACCAGTGTTCCAGGTTCTTGTCAATCCCAGAAAGAATTCTGAGACAAGACATAGTGGTTAAAAAGGTAAAATGAGGATTCATTAAAGAATGGATAGCACACTCTCAGGGGAGAGTGGGCAGGCTCAGGGGAGTGGCTGCCCTGAGTTTCTTTGGCAAGTTAGCTATATAGGGTGTAAAAATGAATGGGTGGAATATTCATTGGTGAGGGAAGGGTTTGGGGTCATATTCCCTGATTATCATCCCAACTCCACCTTCCCAAAGGGTGGAGGGATTTTGTCCCAAAGGATTGGAAGTGTCATGGCGTCAGTGCATGATGGGTACTTCTGATCTGCAAGGCTAATTTTATTGCAATGAGGGCATAATGAGCAAAAGGTTACATTCAGACACTAGAAATTCCTGCCTTTCCTCACCTTTCTTTGTTCTTCTCCAGGCCACTTGTCACCCCAAAAAGCATGATCCCTTATCAACCCCAAGGTTCCTGCTTTTCTTTCTCTGCCCAAGGATCCCTGCTGCTCACATGATGTGTGGTTTCTTGCATTTGGCCTGTACCCCCCCCCCCTTTCTGCCCAATTCCTGCCATTTGGTCTGTGTCCCCCCTTCTCTACTCATATCTAGCTATCTGCCTGCTCTAACATAACCACGGTCTGGTTTTCTCTAACACCCTCACTGACCCCATTACCTTGAGTGAATCTGGCTTCTTTGGATGCTCTCATTCATGTTGCAACTGCCACACAAATTTTCACATACAACCTTCTCACAAACAAGAAAGTCTGAGTGATTGGCCAGCCAGTCTCAAGCTCCTCTCTTCCTGACTTTGTGGTCTTGTGACTGCACACGAGGAAAGGACACACAAATTGTGGCACCATCTTTGTTTAACCTCCTCTTTCTGTGGCCCTTTTCCTTTTCTAAATTTGAGCTCACAGCTATTCAATGACCAGGGAGATAATACTGACTGACTACTCTGCACCCCAGTAATTTATATGAGCCTGAACTGAAAACTATTTTAGATATCATCCAATCCATACATTCATCCAATCCATCACCATTTTGTTAGGCAGAAATGAACACTGGGCAAGGGGAGAGGAAGACAGGGAGGGAGCAACCCAGAAAATAACAGTATGCCTGCACTCAGGATAAGGGACTCGCAAAACTTTCTCTAAATGAGGGCCAGAAAAGAAGCCAGTTAGAATCGAATGCTGCAGCTGCGCAGTAGAGAGAAGGACCTGGCTTAACTTGACCCAATGCTCAATATAATGTAATTAACATTGCCATTTGAGCCCCCTTCCATAGGTTTCTCTGTGTGCATCATAGGTAAGAGCATGTGCAAAAAGGATGGGTGTACCTGAGTACAAGGAACTGAGCTGTCAATCAGCCTGAGCAGTCAAAGAACATAAGCTGTCAATCAATCAATCAATCAATCAATCACAAAAGCGCCCCCTAAGCCAGGATATAAGAACAGGAAAAACAAAGAAGTGGCACTATTTTTCCCTTCTTGGGTTGACCCGCCCCCAGTTCTCAGGGATGTACTATATTTTACTACTTTTTTACTTCCGTAATAAAACCTGTTTACATCACACTTTCTGTCTCCCATTAAAAATTCATTTTCTTCATGTGACTAAGGACTGAGGTAACTTTTATTCCCCTCCTCCCAGTAACAATTTTACAAATGAGGAAATTGATGCTTGAGACTTCGTATTTCTACTTAACAGCAGATTTAGGATTACAGACCAAACACTTCTAACTTTAATTCATGGTTCTTCCTACTAGAAAGAATATGGAGCACAATGCCTCATAAAATTGACAGTTTCTAATGATCTGTACTCTCTCTGCATTTGCTTTGTTGCTATTTTATCCATTGCCAATGTACTGAATTCCTTTCAACAACATCAAATTTCTCATGCCTGCTTTTCCTTTGTCAGAGATGCTGAAATAGGAGTCATGCTGTCAGACACTTGTGAGTTCAAAGCTTGCTCTCTCACTTACGTGTGACCTCTCACCCACTCAATTTTAAATGTAAGAGAGAGATGGAAGATACTAATGGAATAGTATTTAATTATCATCACAAGTTATAAATGTGATATTATAATATCCATGCATGAGTTATAGAAATCCTTGAATTAATTGCTTTGTATTTTAAACTTCAGACCTCATTAAAATACTTACAGCAGAAAATTTTAAAAATATCGCCAATCTATATGCTTTGGAGATGAAAGAGACTTGGAGGAGCACAATTGGCTACTTTGCTAATTGCTCCTAGGACAATCAACCTCGGGTGACTGGATGAGGAAGCGTTGGAATTCAAAGCTAACAAAACATGGCACTGATAATTTCTGTAACACAAAGAAAGCTCAGCATACTACTTATCAGATCAAAGACAATGCAAGTAGACTCTATCCTTGTTCTTATGATACATATATAGCTTTTTAGTGAACTGAATTTTGATCCATGAATAAGATGGGGTATTTTTGCATTTTGTACTGACAGATGGTGTTATATGATGAAATTCTTATTACTATTGGTTTTTCAGGAAAAACTGTCCATAAATAACATTCAAAATTATTGGCACTGTTTTACAGATTATAAATGAGTAACTACTATCCCATGGAATTTATTTGAAAAGGAAAGTTTCTCTCATTGCAAGGGCTGTTATTTAGTCTTTTTTTTTTTTTTTTTTTTTTTTGTATACATCTTCTTGCCTTCAGCTAGTAATCCTCTTCTGAAATACCATGGAAACAAGCAAATATGCCTCATTAAACTTTCCTTGCAGGAGAAAAATTGAAAGAATTTTTAAATTGTAGAGTAGATAAAAATAAAACACATTACCTTTAGGAGTGATTAGACTGTCCTTTTAAATTCTTTAAGGAAAGGTATCAGAGTTGGCAGAAAAAATTTAAGACCAGGTGTTTTTATATTTGTGAACAGATAGCTTATTGTATTTCTTGAATAAATACTGAAAATAAACATTCTCAGTTATATTTCATATTTAGTACTAAATGACATTTCAGCTGTATTGTGAAAGTAACTATTTCTGATAATGCATAAACATAAGTATGAGTGACATTAAAGAACTTCTCTATTAACAAGCCATATTTGCATAACGCCTTTAAGGAGAAGGGCTTAAGAGAAAAAAAAGCCTTACTTAACTTTGTTCTACAGTAACCCATGAATTAGACAATGTGCTTGTCTCTTCAACGGATGAGACCAGACCCAGGGAGCCTTAAATTGTTTCCAAATGTGAGTGAAGCTTCTAGTGAGGCAGAGGCTACTGGATTCTCTGGTCTTTTAATGGACAAATAATAAAGAAAATCCTTTTGTCTTACAGACATTTTAGCTTTCCCCAAAAAACTGAAGTTAAAATTGACCTATTTATTTCACGTGAAGGGTTGATACTATCACATAGCTTGGACCATGGCAGTGGAAGACAGTGTTAGCTTTCAGGAGTGGTCATTTGGTCCTTCCCTATCAGAATAAGTCCAATGACTGGATCTCCAAATGCACAAAATACCACACTTTGTTAGAATCTCCCTCTTTATTCTGCCAACTTGTATTGTGTGCTCTTAACTAAGGCAGCGACTATTAGGAACGTGTCCTGAATTAAACATCCTCTCTTTGGAGAAACTGAATGATGTTTTTAAAAACACACTGTGAAGTGAAAGGAGCTATTGATCTTTGTTGAGTTAGTATTTTGTACATTGAAATCCACTTTAACAACAGAAATCAATATATACCACTTTCAAATCACTGTTGTGGAATTGTTCCTGTTGTGTTTTTTTTTTTTTTTTTTCCTTTGCTAAACCATGGATGTAGCTCATTTAGTAACATGTTAACTTCCTATCCATCTGGATTGAAAGGTTTCTATGTTAGTGATGTATTAATTGAGGCACTGAAAGGGTATCCTGAAACCTCCCATGTGTTAAGCAAACACAAGTGCTTTGAGGGATAACATGACAGGCCCCAAATATGAATTGTACACAGCAATTAATCAGCCAAATCTAGACATTGTTATGGTTCAGTAATTGGTGGCTGTTTCCTCGCAGTTAACGATCTAAGTTTTATTCTATTTCTTATAAAAAGGGCATGAAAGAGTAGGGAGTCATCATTAAATTTTGCAAAGTTTAGGTATCAGATTACAATGATTTTTGAGTCTCAATAACCTAAACTTCAACCTGGATTATGAATAAGGTGATTGCAGGTGACTGATAATTCTTGGAATAAATAAGCCATTCCAATAATATTCAGATTTTCTTTTTCTTTCTCTTATCTAGTTTTCTTGTTTGCCTTTTTTATCCACAGACTCTATTCACTTGGGCTCTGAAATCCCTTTACTTGGTTAGAGTGTTTCTTACTAAGTGGGGATAAAATGTTATAATAATTATATTAGACAGATTACATGTATCATTATATTTGATGAATATTTTTTGCTTCACTGATCATGAAAGCCATATTGCTTTTCTTTCTTTTTTGTTTAAAATTAAATTCAGCAACAGAGTTCACTTCTTTTTAAGTCTTGATAACGGGAAAAAAAAATGTACTGACTCTACTTGTTATTTATTTTAAACTTGTTGGATATTTTCATCCTTGATTTTGCAGTCTAATGTCCATGGAAGAACATCAGCATTTTTTAAATGATTGTGCTTGACATGGCACATCTGTAAGTTTTACCGTATAAATTTACTTTCTTTCTTTCTTTTTTCTTTTTGACATTTGCAGATGTAACGAGAGGAAGAGGCATTAGCAGTCTACCAGGATTCCAAAAGAGGAAAAAATAAAAAATATTCACACCTATGTGTGCATATCAAGAAATGTGACTTTATGTGGGGTTACTTGATCTACAAGTAGGAAGTTAGGAAGTTAAGTGGTGAAAAATATTGTTTCTATACTAATTTTGACAAGACTGTATTTGCATAATTAACATCAGTTTTACAGAAGCCTTCAAGTTCTTCCACTGCTTTCA
This sequence comes from Camelus dromedarius, assembly GCF_036321535.1. Lineage (NCBI taxonomy): Eukaryota > Metazoa > Chordata > Mammalia > Artiodactyla > Camelidae > Camelus > Camelus dromedarius. The sequence goes on from NC_087461.1 coordinate 6,803,804, forward strand.
CTTGCTATAATTGTCCACTGAAACACATATACTGCAAGGGGATTTTAGCTCATTTTTATTATCAATATTTTACTGACTTTATAAAACAAATCCATCTCTTTAATCCATTTTGATTTGGGATCTCAACTAGTAGAATAAATTCTATGGGGAAAGAAGGCTGAGGAACTAGGACAGCTCAGAGAGAGCATGTGGGGGTCAGGAAAGGCTTTGTGAAGAAGGTGGGGCCCCAGCAAAGGGCAGAAGAAGGAATTAGCCATGCAAATAGGAAGAGAGAGATTGAGGAAAGAATGGGGGAGAATATTAAGTAGAGGGAAACAGACTGGCATAAGGCAAAAGGCATAACGATTACAACCTGGGAGAGGGAAGAGGTTGGGGGTAGATTATAGATGAGCCAGCAAGATTGACAGGGAAGACTGGAAAAGCAATTATAAGGCATTTAGCCACTTCTCAGAAGTCCCATTCACCACTTTTCTATCAGTCAAATATTCACTCATATTTTAGCAACTGACTATTGGGTACTAGCTTCTGCAGTCCTCTGGGGTTAAAACCCATCCTCTGAATTTCTGCATTTTTTTGGTTCATACTTCCAGTTTAACATAATGAAAAAAAAATTTCACCCAGAACATACTGAATCTGACCTGTTACTGACTGAACTATTTGTCTCCGAGATCTTTTCATGTCTGTATGTACAGAACGTCTTCACTCTTTAAAATTGCTGCAAAGCTTTCCATAATGTGGATTCATTTCTAGAAAAATTTATTTACTTTGCATTTTTGCAAATGTTTATTTGCAATTTCATACTTCTTATTGTTTTTGTATTTCCTTAGTAATTAGGTTGGGAATTATTTGCAGCATTTTTATTACCTCTTGTTTTTTTGCCTTTACATATATTTACCTTATTTCATACTGTGTTGCTTACCATGTTATTAATTTATATATCTTTTATATATAATTAACCAATATAAATTGATTAATTTATATACACACAATATTTTACCTCTGTTTTATTTGCTGTAAATATATTCCTCCAGCTTGTTCCTTATATTTTAATTCTATTGTGGCATATTTTGTTTCAAAATTGTTTACATTTTGATACCATCAAAGCATCAGATTGATTAGGGATGACTAGGAATGACAAAACTGCATCTTTTTTTTCATTATGGACTTCATATTGCAGATACCCCATATTTTATTCATAATGATTTCATAGTTCTATTTTTATTTTCACATTGAGGTCTAAGTGAAATTTATCTTCATCTTTAGGAAAAAACCCATAAAATTAGATCTTTATCTTACAGCAAAAGGTAAACTATTCTAATACCCTTTATTGACTAGGCCATTCCTCCTTAGCAATTTGTAAGGCTATCATTTTCATATTCCAAATCCTCATATATACTGCATCTACTTGTGGATTACCTATTTTTGTCCACTTGTATACATGACCATTTCTGCACAAATACTGCACACTTGTATTACTATTGCTTCATGGTACATTTTCATATTTGATAGAGCAAGTGTAACCTTACTGTTTTTCTTTTGCAAAACCTTGATTAGTTTTCTTAATATGTCATATAAATTTTTGAGTTAGCTTTTCAAGTTCATGAAAAATCCTTTCTGAAATGTTCAAATTGAATTGCATTGCATTGCCAGACTAATTTGAAATGATTAAAATCTTTTAAATATCATGTCTTATCCATAAACTTTCTCTCTTCCCATATATTCAGATATTTCATACCCTCTAGTCACACTACACAGGCATTATTAACAAAGGTCATGCACATTTCTTGATATGCTTATCCTTATACATTTCATAATTTTGTTACTACTATTATATTTCTACTTGATTTTCTAGAATATAGACAGAGCGATCAGTTATTTAACATTGATATCAGATCCAGTCACCTTATGGAATTCTTTCTGCAAATATTTTGTCTGATAGTGAATTTTCTATATGTATATAATCATAGAAATGCTAGCCTTATGTTTTAAAAGTGCTATTTAAAATCTCATTTATATGCTTTATAACACTTTGAATAACTGTGAGTATAACAGATAGTAACTATGGTAAAAACAGGCATTCTTTTCTTGTTCATGACTATAACACAAAAGTTAGGGTTTCTGCTCAAAATGCTGTTTCTATAGGTTTCTGATTTTGCTGTTTACTTTTTGCTCTTCTCGTTCTGCAGTATAGTTGAGGGAAAATGTATACACCGTTTAACCATTCTTCTTTAGATGAATGGGTACTTACTGGATGCTGGGATAAAGAGGCCAGCTCCAGAGACTGAGGCTGATTTCTTTTAAGGATACTGTAGAAATCTCAGGATGGCTTATGGTACATTGAAAGGAGGAAACTTCTCTGACTATTCTCAGCACCTGACACCTCTAATACCTCTGGGTATTATATATACCTGGGTATTATATATACTTCTCTTACATGGGCTTACATGATCTGAAGCCCATGTAAGAGAGATAAAGGTTAATGATTTAGAAGATAGTAAACAGCCCACATATTTTTAGACACTACAACAGCAACTATGCTAAATGGGCTTTATTGTATAAATATAAAAAGGAAATAGGAAGGCCTCTATAAATGAAGAAAGAATTGTTAAATTGTTTTTAATTCCAAATTCTAACTAGATACACATTTATATAGCTGACTAAACGTAACATGGCCATCAATTTGAATTTATTCATAACATTCAAGCTAGCATTTGAATTCTAATCATTGTCTCCACAAACATGCCATTTTATCATTTTTAACAAATGATAAAAAAAATACTTGTGTCTTTTACAACTAGGGTTAGAATGAAAGAGAGATTGTGTGTGGACCATTTCAATGCACGGAAAAATTCAGCTCTGCAAGGGACTCTTTCTTTGGTTCCCATGATGGTACGAGGGAGCCCATGAAAGGCTTATGCTAAAAGAATGACAAAACTGACAATAGAAAAGGAAGGGCTTATGTGAGAAAAAAGAAAAGAAAATACTTTCAGAATTTCACTTAATGGCCTGAGTTGCTAGAGAATAAAATATCCAACTTTTGTGACACATGGCACAATGGAAACCTGGACTTCAGAGAAGTTGGAGTGCGTAGTTTAGCTCTTGGGCACCAGGAACTAAACTAGGCAACCACTTCTGGTCAGGGGGCAGGACTCCGTCAAGGGAACATGCTCTGAGTGAAATTGCTTAAGAACTTATTTTTTCCAAACGAACTGGTAAGTTAATAATATTTTAGATGGAATTTGACTTTAGAATTCTCCCAGGAAAATGAACTGCTTGACCAGAAACAAAAGATAGGTACTTGGTTTCTTAACTCTAAGAAACTATAAGTATTGTGTTTTCTACTCCAAGCATAAGTCTGATTGCTAAGTAAATAATTCAAGAGAAGGATTTTTTTTTTCGGTCCTTGACCCAATAAAAAATTAGCAGGACAAAATGATCTGGTGGAAAGGACATGGAATTTTGATCTCATTTTCACACAAATTTGGCATATTTGGCAAATTTGAATTAGATATCTTGTAATTCCCTTTACTTCTGTGTCCTTTAGTTTTCTTAACTACAAAATAAATTAGTTGACAGGGATTAAAAAATAAAATAACTTTATTGTGTAAACCAGACAACAAACAAATCAGATGCCCCATGTTTAAACTCCTAGTTGGTCTGGAGAGAGTTGCGATGAAAGGTCTACTTACAGAGCCTCCTGGCCTTCCCCCAAACTTGAGGTATTCCTAAATAAACTACAAGTCCCCTGTAATTCTCAGACTACGATTTTGAGTTATGTGTCCTATTGAGAGCTGTCTTTTACCTCCAGTGTTCTCTTAAATGTAAGCAATTCAATACAGAACTTTCGTTGATGTTGTCCTGTTAGACTGGGAAATCCTGGGATTACTTTTCCCAACAGCCTTGCAGTTCAGGCTGCTTCAGGATTCATCGTTTTGGACACTGGCTGGAAATTCTTCAGCTGGGACACTTGAAATTTAGCACATGTTTAGATGCCTTTGGGGGAAACAAAAACAGAAACTATACAAGTTAATATTGAATCAGAAATAGTTTGGGGTGTCTCTGAGCCCTTTCCAATCTCTGCTGGAATCCCTGCTCCTACTACTAATAAGGAGGCAGTAGTCACCTAAATGTAAAGTTATAGTATATTCTCCCCGAGGGAAGGTAATATATGTATTTCCCTTATCATTTAGAAATATTTATTTATTTATTTATTTAACCTAGAAGTTTGTAAACCACTGTACTGAGGTGTCATTCACATGCAAAAAGTTGCACACATTTAATGTATACAACTTGATGAATTTGGAGATAATTACATATTTGTGAAAACAATGCCATAATCTATGCTATAAACATAGCCATCACCTCCCAACTACTGGGAGAGATATAGGCCTATCTCAAGAAAAAAGAAAAATCTCAAACAACCTAACATACCATTTAAAGGAATTAGAAAAATAAGAACAAAGCACAAAGTCTGCAGAAAGAAGGTAATAACAAATATCAGACAGAAAATATAAACTAAAGGCCAAAAAATAATAGAAAATAAATGAAAAAAAAGAGCTGGTCTTCTGAAAAGACAAACAAAATTCATAAGCCTTTGGCCAAAATCATCAAGAAGGAAAAAGAGAAGACCAATAAACAATATAGAAGTTCCTCAAAAACTAAATATAGAACTACCACACGATGCAGCAATTACACTCCTGGCTGTATATCTGAAAATGCAAAAACACTAATTTGAAAAGATACATGCACCCCAATATTTATAGCAGTATTATTTATAATAGCCAAGACATGAAATCAACCAAGTGTCCATCAACAGGTGAATGGATAAAGCAGATACACACACACATATATATGCTTACATAAACATATATATACACACAATGGAATATTATTCAACCTTAAGAAAGAATGAAATTCTGCCACTTGCAACAACATGGATGGACATAGAGAATATTATGTTTAGTGAATAAGTTAGACAGAGAGAGGCAAATGCTGTGTGTTATTACTTATATGTGGAATCTAAAAAATAAAACAAATAAATGCAGATAACAAAATAGAAACATACTCATAAAGAAAACAAAGTAGTGGTTCCAGTGGGTCAAGGGGGGAGGGGGTCAAATTAGAGGTATGGGATTCAGAGATACAAACTATTATACATAAAATGGATAAGCAATAAGGATATATTGTACAGCACAGAGAAATATAGCCATCAGTTTGTAATAACCTTAAATGCAGTATAATCTAAAAAATATTGAATCACTATGCTGTACTGTAAATAAATTATACTTCAATTTAAAAATAAATAAATAGTCAATCAGAAAATAACAAGGGTTGGCAAGGATGTGGAAAAATTGGAATGTTCGCACACTGTTTATAGGACTGTAAAATGGTACAGGAGATATATAAAACAGGATGAATTAAAAATAAAATTACCATATGATCCAGCAACTCCACTGTAGGGGATGGGGAGTTATCGCTTAATAAGTATAGAGTTTCAGTTTTACAAGATGAAAATTGTTATGGAGGTGTGTGGTGATGATGGTTGCACAAAATTTTGAATGTATTTAATACCATTGAACTGTGCACTTAAAAATGGTTATGATGGTAAATTTTGTTATGTTTATTGTACCACAATAAAAACAAATGGAAAAAATTGTTACACTGTAGTGTGACTGATACTAAGATCAAGTTATAGTTATTTGGGGAGAATATAAGTAGGACATTTAAATCAAAATGGAGGGAGGGGACAGGGGTGATCATTGACCTTGAAGAATTCCAGAGAGAAGAGCTGATATCCTACACCCTGCTGTAGGCTAAATCTAAGAAGGTCTGCCTTTGCTGAGTTTCTACAAAATACCACATGACAATTATTAATGTAGATTTCAGGAGGATTGTCAATCAGAGAAGAATATGCTTCTAATTTTTATTTCATTAAACAGAGATGTCTGCAACTTCACTGAATAATGAGGTCCTATCTCATGTGACTAGCTTCATGGCCCCCATTGTGGGGTTGTGGTTTCCTTCAAGGAAATGAACAGCTGGAAGAAATCTCAGTGATCATTTAGTCTAACTCCCTCACTTTACAGAGGAAGGAATGAGCTCAGGGAAATTAAATAATTTGGCCAAGGTCACATGAGTTATTTGACAGCTGGATAAGTACAGCCAAATCTATAGCCCTTCACAGACTCCATAGATACAGATACACAGCACACTGGCCAGCAACAAGCTGTTTCTTTTAGACACAAGCTCTTCCTGCAGATTATACTTGAGAGCAAATCTTGATGATATATGTGACTCTGCCATTGATGCATCTGGGAACCATCAAATTAATAGATCAAGTATGACAAAAGTAAAATGTTGGTCTTAATGGGGTAACGCTAAATAAGTGTAAGAGTTAAGTTAGCATGGTGAAAAACAGGGCTGTCTGAACAGTGACTTCGGACATCAACTGGTGCACGTGAGATGACATAACTAATTTCTCTGCTCACTAGGCCACCGGTAGCCTCCAAGTCTATCACTGAATGATCTGTTTTGCTCTAATTTCATCTACTTTTCAAAATGTTCCTGACATCAAAGTAAGCCCCTAGGTGTCACGAGGGGCCTCTGCAAAAACTATTCGGTCTTACTCATGTATGAGCAAATATTCTCTTCTTCTGGAAGAGACAATTCATTTAAAAATCTTAAATAGAGTCTGCCATAAAAACCAGAATTGCTGTTTAGGGATATATGAGTCTTTGATATCATTATGTCGGTAGGAATGCATTTTTCATAAAATATCAGAGAATGGAGTTGGCTTTCATCTATCCTCGGAATAATGGAGAGTATACGAGTTACAGCTGACATAATGACAACACATGTATTAATACATGAGTGTCTGGTACACTACAACATCCTTGATCAAAATTTAACCACCTATTCTTTTTAAAAGCAATTAATTAATTTATTTTTCCTATTAGGAATAAATCTTTGGAATTTTAATTCATGTGTGATTTGGAAAGTCTGCAGAAGAATAGTTCAAATTCAGTCTATGATTAATATTTGTACCTATCAGTAACTATGATTTTTTTTTTAACTGAAGAACAGTGACAATGTGCCAATTTCTGGTATACAGCATAATGTTTCAGTCATACATATACAAACATATATTTGTTTTCATATTCTTTTTTATTATGGGTTATTAAGATATTGAATATAGTTCCCTGTGCTATACAAAAGAACTTTGTTTTTTAATCTATTATATATATAGTAGTTACACAACTTCAACTCCCAAATTACCCCTTTTATTTTTTATTTTTTTATTGGAGTATAGTCGGTTGACAATGTTGTGTCAATTTCTGGTGTACAGCATAATGTTTCAGTCATACATGTACATACATATATTCCTTTTCATATCTTTTTCATTTAGGTTACTAGTTCGGGATTTGCAGATACTAACTACTATATATAATCACCTATTCTTTAAAAACCTGATCAGAGCAAATGGGAATTAGGGTAAGGAACAAAATAGAAAAAAAGAGAAAAAAAAATTACCAAGATCATTGTTTCTGGATGAATATAGAAAGAAAATATTATTTCCCTTTATCTCTGTTTCATCTTTTCCCTACTTCTCCATGTGATTTCTATAGCTTGTATATCCTGTTACTGTTGTATTCAGGGATAGAATATACTTGAATAATCTAGGCTTGAGGATTAAAAAAAAGGTATTAGTAAAAGCCCAAGGGAAAATTTGGACAAAGCATACAAATAAGATGAATGAAAGGAGTTTGGTGGGGGAGTGAGGAGAACAAGGAAGGAAAGAAGGAGGAGGGACAGAGAAGAGAGAGAGAAAAGAGAATATACAACTGGTCATATTTATTTCCTGCCACCCAATCGGCAATGTAGGTCTTAGAAGTGGAGAGAATCCTAATTACCAGATACAATGTTGTATAGAAAAGGTTGAAAATGTTCTCCTCTGGGACACTGATACCATTTTAAATTATTTACTTTGTGATCCATTTTAATTTAAATAATCACTGTTTGAATTTATAAGCTGAACAAAGATTTAAATTCAAGTGAGAGATGCTAATGTATAACAATGAGTTTACAGTCATTCTGTACCTGAAAAGAACAACATTCATCATTTCTGTGACTTCAGGAGACAAAGAACTGCTATAAGCTTTTGAGCAATGCCAAAAAGGCACTAAAATATATTTGTGTTTCATGTTTATGCAAAACTTTTTGCAGAAGTACTAGAATATGCTGCAACACAAAATCTGAACATTTAAGGTTCTGAGTGTCAATCTAAAACTCTTGTTGAAACAGGTGTTTTTCCTAGTCATTTTGGTTTCAAATCCATCATTTTAATAGTCATTAACTTATTTATTAAGCAAATATATACTACCTATCATTTATCTACTGTCTACCACATATTTTTTTAAGTGTTGGCATAGAGTAGATTTCACTGCAGACGCTGTCCTTGGTCTCACAAAGTTTATCGTGTGGGAAGATACAGGTGATCTAAATGACTACTGCATACATCCTGTAAGGTACAATAATTAAATTAGAATCATAAAACCATTTAATGTGTTAATAGAATCATAATCATTTAATAATTTAATTTAAGTCTTGATTAGTCATATTTTTGAAACTTCCACTGGAAAGAAAAAGAGGGTTGGTTTTATATTATCCTTTGTAAATGGCTATCATGTTTCTGCTTAAATATATTAAGTAATAGGTAGCTCACTAATTTGTGGCTGACTTGTAGTTGCTTATTCAATTCTATTTAGAAGACGCTTAATGAAAGGAATGTTAAGAAATGATGAGAACACTGTAAATTCAAGTAAGAAAATAAAATTAGAAGAAAAGTTTGAGAACAATGAATAGGCCAGGACTTTAGGCAATAGTGGAGTGATTTCTTCCCTACTATAAACACAGAGAAATGATGGACAGATTATGACCACAGTGATTTTAAATACATAGCCAAGAAATAAGAAAAGGCAAAGATAAGAACAAAGAGGGAACTCACATACAATGTAATGAGCTTGAACTGAGGCTTTGGCAGTCTAGGGGTGTATGAGATTTAGATACCAGCTGAAGGAGCTAGTGGCTGGGGTGTCGGCACAAAGTCCTTGTGGACTCCTCAACAGATAATAAGTTGCACTTAAGCATTTTGTGAAGCTAAATCGTTAAAGGCTTGTCTTGGCCATGAAAAGCAAGTTAGAAAATACTTCCCATTAGCCCAGAGAAGCAGTAACAAAGGCTTGATACCTGCACAAAAAACTTAAAAATGAATAACTAATTTAATAAAAAGATTTCACATGAATTGAAGCCTGCAACCTATGGGGGCTGCAATTACAACATCTTTGTGATATCTACATTGACACGGGAATCCTAAGTCACCAGATAATATACCATCAAGTCTGAAAAAACATCATATGGAAAGCTTCTATCACAAAGAAGGGTTCAATAAGCTTGCTGGGTAAAGATCAGCCTTCACAAATCAATAGTGTTCTAATATAGCAGAACAACCAACTTAAACATGGAATTTAAGAAATCCCCTTACCAATCACAACAAAAAACCCAAAAGTATAAATCTAGCCTAAGTGTTACAGATGTTTATGGAAAACCAAAACATATGTTCAAGGATGGAAAGATTCTGTATGATAAAGATGATTCTTTCCAAATTCATAAATATGATGCAATACCAATTAATATTAAACAGTTTTACTTTTCTAAGACTTGACAAACTGGTTAAAATGTATGTGAACAACTGGCCCATAAAAAAAGTACGGATTGTTATGTGTTACTAGATATACGATTTATTATAAAGCTACGGTATTTAAAACAGTTCCATGGCACTCCAGGGATAGATATATAGACTAGTGGGATATAGTAAGCTCAGAAACAAAGCCACACATCTAAGGCATCTTCAGTTATTATTGCAGTAGACATAAATCTTGTTGGCCTTCTTAGAATCCCTTGACCTTTCTCTTCTTTCTCTCCTGATTGGCTAGCTGACATCCTCTTCCCACCACTTTTCCTCTTTTGAACACTCTTCCATGGCAGATGAAATATGGCTTCTTAAGAAGTGGCTGAGGGGTTGTAACCCAGATATTCAGGGGGAGTTAGCTTCCTGTGGTGTGAGCATTGACCAGTGGACCAACAGGAGAAGGGAAGTAGACAAGCAGATTATTTCCTCACCACCCCCTCTCCTATGGACAATTCTAAAGTGATCTCACAGGGTATCTTCCCCAGAGGAGCCTGGAGGGAGCCGTGTGCCTTAGAAATTCATTTGGAAGCAGTATTTACTGGAGTGGCAATGCATCATATGTCCTTGCCTCACATCTTTGCTTACCTCACTTTCTTTTTTTCCTCACTCTTAATACCTCTGCTTCTATTTTGCAAAAAAAGTCTTAGCCCTTAATCTTGGTCCATGGTTTGCCTTCTGGAGGACCTTGGCTGAGAAGTTACTGGTGGTATTACAATATAGCATTTTAAGAATAAACAATTCAATAAATGTGTTTGGGGGAAAAAGTGGACCTTTATTTGACATCAAATAAAAAAAATATGCTCTAAATGGCTTAGAGGCATAATTATGAAAGACAAGCATTTAAAATCTGAGCAATCAAATATAGGAACGTTATCTTTTATTAAATCAGATAAAGGAATATTTCTTGAACAAGCCACCAAAGGCAAATCTTAAAGGAAAATACAAAGACATTTGAGTCCATTAAAATTATATGTGTATACATAGGTAGGGAGAAAAACATAAAATCTTTTAAAATCTTTGATAAAAAATATTAGACAAAGGATTGTTATTGCATGGGATATAGAGAGAAATTCTCTAAATCAAATAAATAAGTGCCCATCTAGCATTTCAGCACTGGAAGTAGTGAGATGAGGCCAGGTTCTGATGTATCCTCAAGGACTATAAGTGGTGTAAAATAAAGAGAGAAGTCAAAGATGACTGTGAGATTTTTTTGACTTGAGTAACTGACAAGATGTAGTTATCAGCAAGTGATTCAGAAGGCTCTCAGTGGAGTAAATGTGTGGATCAAGATTGCAGGTTTGGACATGTTAAAGCATAGGCGTTTATTAAATATCTAGGAGGAGATGTCAAGCATCCTACTGGAGTTGTACCTATCCTTCTGACAGTTGTTAAATAATTGGTATTTAGAAGCGTGGGAGGGAGGAGCTCACTAAACACCTGAGAGTTTATAGAGCGGAGAGGAGGGACAAGGAAAAGGACTGATCCTTGCAATGCTCCAAAAACAAAAGGCTGGGAATCAGAGGACCCTGAGAAGAAATGAACAATTTGGTAGGAGGAACAGATAAGAATGGTCCCCTGGAAGCTGATTACAAAGCTGTATCCAGGAGAAAGTGATCAGCTATGTCTGCTGATTTATCAAGAAAAATAAAAGAGTGAGAAATGATTCCTAGATCTAGCAGTGTGGAAATCATTGATGATCTTGATAAGAACATTTTCAGTGCAGTCTGACCAGAGTGGACTAAAGAGTCAGAGAAGAGAAATTGTAGATAGTGAGAATAGAAGACTCTTTTGGGAATTATGCAACAAATGGACAGACAGCAAGGAAATGGAGTAAGTAGGTGAAGATAAAAATGGAGTCAAGAGAATTTTTTTAAATGGAGGAAATAATAATTTTATTCCATTTCATTAATTTCTCATCTGATCTTCATTATTTCTGTTCTGCCCATTTGGGGGTTCATTTGCTACACTATTGTTTATTCTAATTTTTAAGGTGGAAACTTCGGTCATTAATTTGAGATCTTTCTCTTGTTAAAGTTGTACATTTCCCCCTAAGCACTTCTGTAGCTGCAACCCACACATTTTCTGTTTTGCTTTCATTTTTCTTTAGTTCAAAATAACCTCTAATTTGCTTTTGACTTTCTTCTTTGATCTAGGAGTTATATAGAAGAGTATTATTTAGTTGTTGTGTTATTTGGGGATTTTCCAAATATTTTCTGTAAGTTATTTGTAATTTATTTGCATTGTGGTCACAGAACATATATTTTATGACATAAGTCCTCTTAAATTTGGGATTTGTGTTATAGCCCAGAAAATGGTTGATCATTAAAAATTGAAACATATTACAACTATTTCAATATTTTATTCCTTCAGGTACTCAATTCCTCTAACAGTCTACTGTATGTTTGGCTTATTTTATACAAAATGATTCCCCCTGAATTATAATTAATCCTTCAGTCCCACCCTTTTTTAACTTTCTTCATATGAAAATTTACAATATCCCGAACCAGTATTTCACAGGACCAGATACAGTGACTATCGTGCTATTAATATCATTTCATGCAAACATTTGTTGTTAGATGAAGATAGATTTATATTTTATGCCTGTTGGCAATACTTGTAAATGAGCATGGGACTCCTAGATACACAATGACAACCTTTTGTGAATGGGAGAATCCTAAGAATAGAATCATCAGGCAGAAAACAGAGCTGATAGACAATATATGCATAGACGGAAAAGCTTCTACAACACATGTGAATACCTGGTCCACATATAAGACTGCCCTTATACAATGTAACTGAATTATTTAAAAGTCTTCATTTATCAGGACATATTTCTAAAGGCAAGGAAGTGAAAACTTTTTGGATACTACCTGTTTAAGTTTTTGTGTTTTTTGTGAATGGCTGTTGCAATGGAACATGGTATAAGAATGCCTACCAATGGTCTGTAGAAAAAGGTTCAGTGAACCTATCTTTACCTTTAATGAAATTGCCTTGAGGGGTTCAGTAATAGTCTTTAGGTTCCCAGTCCCTGAAAAAAGTGCTCATTTCATTATCTTTATTTTTTTCTTCTCCTTTATGACCTCATTAGCAATGAGACTTAATTGAACACATCTTCTCTTAAAATGATAAGCCTTCCCAAGTCTATTTGATTATGTCTAGGATTGATGGGCCAAATAGATTTAGTGGAATGTACTGTTTTTCCAGGTGAACAAAAACTAAAGTTCAGTGATATTTTCTCCTATTGAAAATGAATATGCTGCCACTTCTCACTCATAGTTTAAAAATACCAATCCAAATCCTCAGATGATAATTCTTTGCTTTTTTCCCCCCTCAAGCTTGTAATAATAGGGTTATAAAATGTAGCCTTTTGGCTCACATGTGCACTTAGAGGCTAAATTATATCATCATCACACTATAATAAAGCCTTATAAGCAGCTCTCATGGGATGTTAGACTGAACTCTTAGGTCAGAACTCTAAGTTGCTGAATAATTATCTCATGAATTTAGATAGTAGAATCAGTACTTGAGCATCAAGTCCATAAGAAACAATATATTAATTGTGTCTTTCCTATGTCTTTTCATCATGGAATTCTTTGGTAAATTTCTTTTAACTTGGTAATTTTTCCCTCCAAATGATCAATAATCTGTCTTATATGATGGCCCCAAACATAATCTGAAGTGCTAGAGAGTTTAGATACATTTTCTATGTCTTGCCTGGTCACTCCATCTTGTAAGTGCCCACTTTTGGCTTCACTTAAATATACAATTAATTATAAGAGGGTGGATTCCACCAGATTCAGCAAAGTGTACTTGCAATATAGTAGTGTTCTGGCTGGACTATGTGAGGATTATTATGATTCTAGTTGTAATTTTGATTGTTATTATTACCACTTACTCTGCAAGAACTGCTAAGGTGATAATGCATTTCATACTACTACCTCATGTAATTCTCAAAACATCACGAATTAGATACTGTTAACCCACACAAATATAAGAAAATTAAAGTGTTTAAAACTTTAGTAACTCATCCAGGCTTGTCAGAATTAAATTATGGTCCTCAAAAATATTTCATATTGCTTCTGGTCAAACCCACTTCCTTTAATCTACTTTATAATAAATGTAATATACAACCTAGAAGGAGGAAACGTCTATAGATTTCTATCAACCTCTGGAGTCATACATTCAGAGGGATATGCTGTCTTCTGAATCTGGATTGACTCTTTAGAAAATTTACAGAGAGAAACTGTGTAAATTTTTTTTCTTTTAAGACTCATAAGCAGTGTTGAGCCTACACGTCTACACAATTATAATGACTCATTATATACTGAGGGGGGAAAAGCTTAGAGGACATTTTCTAATTGATTAGGACATGATTCATTTTGAGCTAACTTGGCTCCCAAACATGGGCAAACTAATCTGGAAGCTTGCAAGGGGACTTAATGTCAAAGGATAAACTAAAAAGGTATGAGGGAGATAAATAGAAAAAGAGAATTAATCATGAAATGCTGAGCATGAGTAAAATAAACATATTAGCTACAATCTTCCTTACAGTGTTGGAAGACAAGTGAAAATGTACTGGGATCAATTTTTAAATAGTGACTTCTTGCAGAATTCATAACATAGAGCAAAGTCTTTTTCCCTATATCCACCTGCTTGTCTCATAAGGTTGATATCACACACACACACATAGAACTCTTGAGGAAAGTAAATCTCACCTCATCGTTATAACAAATAGTAAATAGAGGTTGTTGTTGTTGTTGCTGTTTTGCATATGTGCAATCAGAATTAAATCTTTTGAGAAAAGGCAGGGAGACAATAAAAACAGAAAATGTTAGCTGATGGGGAAAAGGGTGGAAAGACATTTAAATTTGAGTATAATGATTGCAAAATAAATAAATAAATAAATAAATAAATAAATAAATAAATAAATAAATAAATAAGTAAGTAAGTAAGTAAGTAAGTAAGTAAGTAAGTAAGTAAATAAATAAATAAATTGCTGTCATCCAGAATGCTATACATAAATCTCTCAACAAGTTGCAGAGAATGAAGAATAGTTGCTTCTGGACCAATGCACAGTCATTTAGTGGGCCTGTCAAGCTGACAGTGAGAATACTAGACCTGATACACATGAATGCCCAAGAAGAGTTTCTCTGGATGTCAGCCTTGTGTATGTCAATGAAACAGGAGTACAGGAGTTTCAAAGCACACTAACAAACCACTGGTAAGCTTGTTTCTGCTACAAATATGAAACCAAAGGCTAACTATGATCTATTCTTTGAAACTTGTGCTATAAGATTAGTGGCCTTTAAGGCACAGACCCACACATATTGGATATGGGAGAAAAATAATAGAGGCTGATCCATGAACAGGAGCTTGCTCTGCATATGAAAAATTGTAAAACTCATTTGAATGGTCACAATTATCTAACTTTTAGCTTTTTGTGTGTGCATCTGCCCTCTACAAGTTCAAATAAATTTGTTATGATGGCCATTCTGCACTTAAATAATCTAAGCTTTAGAGCATTCTGCGGCATTTAGTCATAGTTATAACGAAGTCCTCCTAGAAACGTGCTGTCCACAGTGCTGATTTTTATAGGTATAGGCTAAATGCTTTAGGTTCAGTGACTAATGCTGGAATTAAACTTGGAATAATTATTTTGTGAAATCCTTTAGTTTACACAGAGAAAACAATCATTTTGTGTCTTAGTCAAAAAAATATTAACTGATTAAAATCAGTGCTGCTGGGAAAATAGTTTGTATGTTGTGACTATAAAATGAATGAGGTTTTCATCTTCACAGCCTTCTTACTCTATAACTAATATATTATGCTTTAAATTACAGACCAGATATAGTATCATAGTATCTGATAGCATTTAAATATATTTATGTATTCTGAAGATTAAATCATTTCCTTTGAACCATAACAACTGCCCATATAAAAAAGCCTCCTGTAACACGGTCCACCTTCAAGATAGTCAGCATTATCCATTTCCTTAATGCTAGCATTGTGAAAGCTTAACTGTTCTCTAGAAAGGGTTATAATTACCCACACTAATACTTAGTTACATACCTGGGCTTTTGATCAACAAGTATTCAAACTATTTGTCAGTGGTCTTGGTAGTGTTGGGAATATACTTTTAGTAACCACCCCCAAACAACAACAACAACAAAGAACAACAACAACAAAGAACAACAACAACAAGCTGACTTAAATCCTTAGGCTGTTGAGGCTCTGGGAAATGTATACAGCTCTTCCTGTGCTAAATCCACACTTGTTCCTGAATAAAATTGCATCATATGCATTAGTGATTTGAGTGCATATTAAATGCATAGTCTTTACTTTCCACCCACTATATGAACTACTTGATTGTTCTTTGCCTGTTAGTTGAAAACTATATAAGATATAATATGATAGATTAAAAAATCATATCTTCATGCTAATTATCCAACTTCTGAGAATTTTAGGAACTTAAATATCCTAAACCAACTCTCATGTGTATAAAGATACTTATATACATATAGAGTGAAGACTATGAGTGTGTGCATCCTAACAATGTCTAATAATAGAGGAATTTATGTAATCAGTTAAGATATAAACCAGGCAAACTATTAAGCATCTATTAGAATTATTCTTATGACTACAGAAATTTGAAGAATGTTTA
Organism: Camelus dromedarius; assembly: GCF_036321535.1. Classification (NCBI taxonomy): domain Eukaryota; kingdom Metazoa; phylum Chordata; class Mammalia; order Artiodactyla; family Camelidae; genus Camelus; species Camelus dromedarius. The sequence continues at coordinate 6,820,213 of NC_087461.1, forward strand.
TACCATTTTAATTAAAAATGGCAGAGTGTCAAATGTTATGTGTAATACCTAGGCAAATACATATGCCCGAATATTTTCTTTTAGAACTATTGTGCTCTGAATTCAGGCTCCTTAGAGGTGAATCTTGGGTTATAAATTTACTCCCTAAGGAGTAAATTGCCTATCCTCTCTGTGCTCAGTTTCTTCAACTGTCAAAAGGAAACTAGTACTAAATAGTATAATATGTTATTATCAGAGTTGAATAAGATGATACCTATAAAGCACTTTGTGGAATAACTATCATAAACCCAACATATAATAAATATTTACTTACTATCTTTTACATAATGAGGACTATGTATAGAAATTGCTCTTCCACATCTCACTGAGTTACCATGAAAGAAAGTGAAAAGAAAAGAGTGAAAGTGTTTGAATTCCATGCAAAGAAGGTGCCAAATGCATGACTGTTATCATCCTCATAATAGGACACATTCTTTTACTTCAGGAACTTTCTTTCATGGGGCTGTATTACTTGAAGGAAACAGGAATGGATAATTGAATGAGCTACGGAGCCTGAGAAAAATAAATAAATAATTTGTGTCATTACAATGAGAATATGGCCCCCATATACTTCCTTTAATTGTATAATGCTAGCATCCAACAATAGAATTTTTGTAGAAAGCACTATTAGTATTAATTCAAACATAAAAGTTTGAAGGTAATAAACTCAACAATTCTCTACTCAACTTTTGCTCAGTGTCCACTATAAACACACATGAATGACATCTCCCACTTTGAAGAAGTACACAGTTTTAAAGGTTAGTTAAGCATGACAAAGAGAAAATGTTTACATTGGATGCTTCCAAGAGATGCCAATATATTTCTGCATCTGCTCTATTATCTCAATTGCACAAAGAAACATTCTCCCAATTAGTTAATTAACTTTAGGAATAAACCAAATTAGTTTAAAATGCAATTTAAATGTAAGCCTATAAATTGTAATTAAAATTGCAGGCTCTTGGTATAATTTTTTCAAAATATTTAAGGAGGGTGAATTTTGAAAGGACATATGTTTTATGAGGAAGACTGATAAATAGAGGAAAATTTATTCAAATGATGGGTTTTTTAAGTAATATTTTAATTAGCCCTTTAATCAGAGTGATTTAGAATTCTAGGTAAGAAAACAGTACTCACTCATTCTGGATAATGAACATGAGATTTTTCTCTTGTACATCTTAATGGTCAATAAAGTCTATTTTTCCTGATAATAAACTGATTCATTGATTAATAAAAATAAAACATAAATTGATTAAAAATGAAAGATTCTTAAACCTTGCTAACAATGCTAGTTTATAAACTCCTATGAGGCTTTGGTTAATGTGTTACTCTAATATCATTATCAAACCAATATTGAGTATTTATAATAGCACTGTTAATGTTAAAATTCTTCCAGCTTGAACTTATGTGTCTGTATAGAAGAGAAGCCTATTTAAAAGTATTTATTAATTATAAATCAAATTAATGACTTTATCCTCAGTAGTCATCTGTCATTATAAAGTAAACACCTCATGAATCAAAAAAAAACTTGGAAAAGTAGGCTTTTTTTTTAAGGAGGAAGTATAAATCTAGAAGATAAGAATATTTTTTTAAAATGTCTAGAATGGAATGCTTATAGTTGAAGGCAAGGCATGAACCAAACTGGATTGTTTTAACAACACGGTTCTCTAGGCGAATCAAACTTTTTGACTGATCTCATCATTTTTTAGAACTAGAAGAGAAATCCAAGGCATTTGGGGTTCTGGTGGAATTGGATATTTAAAAATGATTTATTTTATCAAACTTTTTTTTCATATGTCTTTACTGAATCTTTTTTTCCCCTACATAACCTCCTTTTTTTAAATTCCCTGTTCTACCATCAACATCATTAGAGAACAAAAGAAGATCAAATACTCAACTAAACTTGAAGGAATTTATTAAGTCATCACTCAGATTTTCTTTCTTCAGGTAAATTTCTCCACTTTTAAAAGATAAGTGACAAGATTTCTAAGATGCTGAATTGATAAAATTCAGCTGAAATCACTGAAACTTCTGGTTAATTCCCTTTCAAATTTTGTTCATTTTCTTTGTCGCTACAAGGAATATATTTATTTTTAGTCTGATAGTTTTTATTTGAATTACTAGTATTAACTTGCTCCCAGGTAATTAATATTAAATTTTATATATCATTCATGTTACCTATTCCATTTAAGAACATTAAAGAACGAATGGAAAAAGAGTTTCTTAAAAGTTAAAAAAAAAAAGAGTAAAATGGAAAAACAGTAAACATTTGGACATAATACGATAAGGTAAGAAGGTAAAGTTTTGCCTAGGATCTATCAGGCTCTTACTATTTAATTTGAAAAGAGTTAAATACTGTATGTTCAATAAAAGGGTTCTGGGGATGAAATAAAGAAAGCAATGACTATATTATAGAAAAACCAAGAACTATAAAAAAAGAACAACAATTGCTTTTAAAAGATAGTTCCCATATGATAAAGAAGTATTCCTCTGTAATTCCTAGTCTCCAGAAGCTACAGTAAATAGCATGCACTATCAGTCAGTAAGAAGAAGGATTATTAAATCTTCTTCGTCTTTTTTTTTTTTTTTTTTTTGACAGACCCTTTTTTCTGGGATATTTTAGGTTCACAGAAAAATTGAGAGGGGAGTATAGAGTTTTCATAGACTCCCTCCTCCAACTCATGCAAACCTTCCTTCATTATCAACATCCTCACCGGAGTGGTATGTTTCTACAACTGACGGACCTATACCGACATGTCATCATCACTCAGAGTCATGGTTTACATTAGGGTTCACTCTTGGTGTTCGTAATCTATGGGTTTGGGTAAATACACAATGCCATGCATTCATCATTACAGCAGCACACTGAATAGTTTCACTGCCCTAAAAATTTTCTGTGCTGTATCTATCCATCCCTCTCTCCTTCCTAATGACAGTCTTTTTCTAATTCCTGATTAATTGAGCTGAATTGGGTGTGAGACTACAGAGAATCCGTCCCTGTCCCCAACAGGCACTGACAGTGGGGTAAGTACTCTTCACCCATTCCTGTTCTGCACTGTGACAAGCAGAGGAAGTGCTGCTTCCCCCCACCCCCATCCCCAGAGTCACTGCCTGGCATTGAACGGCACCATGGAATTGTCCCACCTTGAGGAAAGGGGCCCAGGGTTTTGTTTCCCCTTAAAAGTTGGAAAAAGGCCACCCCAGGAACTTAGGGGTGAAACGGCATCCACAGGTAACGACAGCTCTTCAGGGAAGGGAGAAGTCGTGTACCATTAGCCATCAGCAGTCACAGCATCTGGGCATGAGGGCATTGACCCAGTAAGGCGGAGCCCTGGAGGTCAGCAGCAGCCTCACTAAAAGACATGATGCCTGGGCAACAACAATCAACCTAGTATGTGGATCACTTAGGTCAAAGTTGCTAATCATGTTTTCAGTATCATTACTAACCTCTGTCATCTTGCTCTGTCAGTCACTTTGATAGGTGCGTTAATGTCTGCCACTGCTGTTGTGGTTTGCAGTATTTCTTCTTTTGGTTAAATCAGTTTTGTTTTAACTATAACAAGGTTATGCTATTAGGTATATAAAGTTCAGAATTGCATGACTTCTTGATAGGTTGACTCAATTTTATAATGAAATACTTTCTTTCATCTCTAGTAATGTTTCTTGTATTAAAGTTGACTTTAAGAAGGTAGGCTTATCTCCACTAGCTCTCTTTCTAGTACTCTGGTCAAAATTAATATTCCTGTAAATTGATGTGTCTCCCTTGGCTTAAATGCCCATCACTGGTCAAGCAAAGCAGGAGACCTTACTGAAAGTTCCAGAAAGAGCATAGCAGGATTTCAGCTTTGGATTATTGAGGCTCTTCAAGCCTGACTGCCTCCACGATTTCTACGATCCTTTCAATTTGTGTGCGTGTTGTTTGGCTTTTTATATTTTGTATTTTTCATCCTACTGGAAATGTGAGATATTACCCCACTGTCAAAGGAGGAGGTCCACCTTTCACCACTGTTGAGACTGTGGATGTGGGTATCTGACTTTCTTGGCCAATGATGAGCAAAGAGACCAAGTGAGACACATCAAGTCCAAGAAATATAAACACAATCAGGATGTTCAAAAGTTGAAAGAGAGTTTAAAATGAGCAGCTGCCTGAAAAGATGATTCATTCATTTCTGCTGCTCAAAATAGCCAAACCACTCCTGTGAATTCTGAGGTTGTGGTTTGTTTCTTTAACTGATAATGAAAGTCACCCTCAAATTGTTTAATATATGTGCTCAAGTCACCCTGAGTCAGTTTTTACTGCTGACATCCAAGGGAAGTAGCCAATCCACTAGAATATGTATACTTATATGTACATATAATATATCTCCACAGGATTATGAGGATATAAAAAGAGAAAATATTACTTATTTCTTTTTCAGTAATACATTTCTGAAACTTGGATATTATTTTCACTAAATATGTATTGAATCAAATTAAATTTTATGTTTTGTATTTCAGATTCCCAAATTGAAATGGCTAATGTTAATAAAATATTACAGTATCAAATGTAAATCAAAACTGAAATTCATATAATCCTATAATGTAAACCACAAAAACAAGACAACAAATCAAAAACACAGACTTCATGTGCTCACTTATAGGCATGATTATGATTCATTCTAAAATACTGCCTTTCTGATACCAGTAGTCAAACCTAACCATAATGTGAAGAATACACTAGTCAACATGTGTTCAAAATCATATTTCTACCAAAAAAGCATGACTAAAACAGGGAAAATAGAATGACCACTTTTACTTTAAGAATTAATAGCAACTTAGAATTTAAAATTTGTTTCTAATGCTCGTGTACTTTACGCCAAAAGAACTAGAAGAGACAGCTGAAATAGAAGTAGAGATTTCTATAAACATAATAGGCTGTATTAAGCCAGCCATTATGTTGGATATGATTTCCATTTAATGTCAGAAATTGGCTTTTGAAGATGGCACTCTAAAAATCAAAGCTTTCAATTTTTGTAGCTTCTAAATTGATTAAAGTTGAAAAAGAAGTAAGTATTAAAGAAACACTTTTGAGAATATAGTCATTCAAATCTCATTTTTTGAGGGGGGGCAGGTAGTGCTTTGTTTTTATTACATAAGGAATGGAAAAGAAATGATTGAGATCAGCAATAAAAAGATAACTACGTCAGGGAGGGAAAGCATTCACATCAGAGCTCTCCAGCCCTTCACTATTAGAATATAAATGCTACGTCTTGAAATAAACTAGAAAATGAAGGAATATATCTTTTCTTTAAAGTGCCAGATCAGAAGAGGTGAGCTTTTCTCTGAGAATCAGGAAAGCTGCCTTCTAAGGTTTCTGTGATCAAAAATGGGGAAAGCACTGATGTGGAAAGATTGATATTTGAATCTCACAAAACTGGTTTTCAGCACCAGGAGTGTTAACAGAAAGCATATCAGGAGCTTCTGTACTGTCTCACTCATTCACACAATGGATTTTTGCATGGGCACCTGGGGAAAGGTAATTCCAAACTTAACACAGGAATACTAATCAGTAATACTTCAGTGCATAATTATGCTTTATTCATATATTTTTTGTTTGTTTTATTAGAGCAATAAGAGAGGACTGTTATTTGTAGCAAATTGGAGGTGGGAAAAAAGGCACACTTTGGGCTCCTAAACTAGTTCAGCTTATTTGTGGGGAGTTTTTCTTCTACTGGCATTATCACTATCTCTTAAAGAGAACATCTCAGTGGTATAAACTCAGCTTTATTCCAACTAAATCACCAAAAAAAGAAACAAGGATTATAGATCTTCAGCAAAAAAATCAGCAAAGTCTTTTCCTCCAAATTTTGGTCCGGGTTTGACTCATCTTTGGTACTTTTTCATACATGATTTCATCTGAACTGTGGTAGTCCCGATTACGACAGGATTTTTAGCGAAACTCCTTTAGTCTTTGTATCATACTTTCCATTTAAGAAATCCTTAGTGACTAGTGCTTAGCATAAATTTCATGGTTAATAAATATTTATTAAATTAAATCACCATTTTAGTCCCAATCTGTCTGAGCTCCAATAAATTGGCATACATTAGGACTGGTTCCACAATTCTGTAGATCAATTAGGAACATCGATTACTGGGCATATGACTTTTATATTGAACAATTTACTTAACTTTCCTTAATTTCACTTTTATCTTCTATAAAACCATGTGTGATTGTCCTGCTGATTATAATGTCGCATCTATAAAGGGCCTTCCACGGAGCCTAACACATCATTTAGATTATTGTTATTATTAACATTTGCAGATGATAAGTGAGCCTTCATTTCTAAGATTTGTGAAACAGCTTCTCCTCTTCATTCAATATCTTAATAAATGATCATACATAGGAAGCCACAGTTCAAAGTCCCAAATCATCACCAGTCATTTGCAAATAGCACTTTGTTTTTTTGGTCATCTTTTTTTCCATGACACATATACAACCTCATTACTTCATAAGGCAGTTTCACAGGGTTTCCTGTAATCCCTGCTAGGAGCGCTACTCTTTCTCCAGTCATCTATCTATCGTAAAATTCTGAGGGCAGGGACAGGCTTTTCAAACTGCTTTCTTATTCGCTAGGGCTTCTATTACCCTCCTTCAACGGGGAACTCAAGTGCTCAGGAAAAGGCACCAAGTGTTGCAGGGGCGGTGATGGTGGTTTTACTTCCTCCAGAAATTGTCAAGAGGGTCTATTCAAGAGCACATTTATTTGCTTTTATTTATACCATTTGCTACAGCCTCTAAATACAAAGAACAGGCAATTGAGACTCCGGGAACACTGATAAAGGGCAAGGCATCACTTTTGAGTCTGAGCATCAGGACAGGGCTGTACTCGCTTTGGGATGATAATCTGTTTGTTTAATGGAAAATACTACCGTCGGAAGAGAATCCTGCTTCAGTGAGAAAAGCACTGAGCACGTTCAGCAGGAACAATGCTTGGTTTAATCCATGAAGCCGAGTGAAAAGGTAGTTGCTCTAAACCCTATTTTACAGATGAGTGTAAATGACTCCCTGGTCACAAAGTGAGGGAAGCAATACTCATGCATGGAAAAGAAGTGAGAATAGGATATTATTTGTCTTCAAATAGTAACTGTCACTGGCCTCTTCAACTTTTACCATTAGGATCACTTATGTAAATGAAGTTATACTTTTAGATGATGCATGTTAAACTGGGAACAGCATTAAGCCTCACCTCTCTCTCTCTCTCTCCCCATCTTTAACCATCTGCCGCCTCCTCTGAGCTCTACCCCCGAGAGCTCCGCTGTCTGTGCTGACAGTGCATCACGCTGAGCATCCCACTTGCCTTTGCTTCTGATTTTGTGCCATCCCCACCTACTCTTTGAACTGCTGAGTGATCTTTCTAAACTAAAAGGCCTTTTTTTCCCCCACCTTCTTGTTAAAGGCCTTTTTTTCCCCCACCTTCTTGTTAAAATCCTTCAATCTTTCCCTATGTCTTTCGGGAAGATACTCAAATTTCTTACCACAGACTCTCACAATTCCCCAATGTAATACTTTTTCTCCCTCTTTCCTGGAGAACAGGTGAACTCAAAACACTGTAACTTGCACTGTGAAAGCCAGGTAAGCCAAAGAGTTGGCACATCAGTACCGAGGAAAAGGGGTTTTCAGGGTCTGAAGGCCTGAACGTCTTGCACAAAAAGTTTCTTAACTAATAGTGCGTGTGAAACGTTCTTTGTCAATACCTCTCTTCATCTGGAAATTATGCTTGCTTTGTTCTTTAATATTTGTGTTGTGTCTGTGTGTGTCTCTGTGTGTGTGTGTGTTTATTTTCTACATATCTCAGGTTTCACTCACGCTAGGTGCCCTACTGTTGAACATAAACCTTTTCAGAGAGCAACAGCAGACAAGGCTACTGGGTGACCAGTATCAAGACCCCTTCATACTTTTGTCTAATCACAGATAACAATCAAGCTCAGTGTGCACCTCACAAGACACTGAACCTTCCCCAGCTCCCGGCTAATATGAGGGACTGCTGCTTTTTTAACAGTTAGGGCTTCAACCTTACTCTAGTCTGCCTTTTTGCTAGATAAGATTAATTAACATATCCAGTCATAGAATCATCCTGTTTCCTGATATTACTCAATGCAGAGAATATCCCTGCTTCCTTGAATCTTCACCAAAACCACCTAACCAAAGCTCCAGTTCTTAAGAAGCCCCTTCTCACATCTTCTTCCTGAGATGCTCCACAGTTTTTCATGTTGCATGGTCTGCCTAGTACACAATTTACTTAAAATGGCAGGTGTGTTCCTGGTGGTCTTTGACTAGTAGCCCATTTATACTCAATGAATAGTTAAAGGCATCCACCTTTAGGCTGAGGAAGCAGCAGCTCCTTTGCTCTTTAACATGCATTTCTTCCTTATTTAATTTTTAAAGCACAAACATAACCTGCAGTTAGTTCCTGTGTTTCTTGATTTATTTGCTTTTCCTCACTTTCCCTCAAAAGACTAAAACTCCATTAGGGGAAGTGGCTATAAAGCCTTTTCTTTTTCTGATGCACACTACTTAACCTACAGTAGATGTTCAGTAAACACCTACTGAATGACTGAATGAAAAAGTCTACCAGCAATAATTATTTAGAAAAAAATCTATTGCAAATGATAACGAAATATAAAATACTTAGAAATAAACCAGCAAGATAACATCCAAAATCTAAAAGAAGAAAATGATACAAAAATAAACTGAGAAACATTAAAAACAAAATTAAGTTAAATAATGAAAAGTTGAAACATTAATAGAACCAAAGACAAACCTTTAAGTATGTAAATTCTCCTTAAAATGTATTAATTTGGGTTTAGAATCTTGAAAAACTAGATCTACAACTCACAGTGCACAGCAAAATAAATTGCAAAGAATTCAAAATTTTAATGCCAAGGAAATGTCTCAATTTTTGGACAATGATCATAATATATTTTCATTATGTTATTGCATATGCTGCAACTTAATATATTTCTTGAAACCAATGTTTTCTTAATATTTTCAGAATTAGACATAACATTACCATGCTCACTTACAAAATACATGCTAATATATTTGCATGCACTTGTTCCCCTGTTGGTTAGTTTTTGGTTTTATTTGTTTATTTTTGGAGAACATCTTTCCGGGTTTTTAAACAGCCTTTATTTTTTAGGAAGTTTCAGATTTATAGAATAATTTCAAATATAGTACAAAGATTGCCCATATACACCCAACTTCCCCTGTTATTAACATCTCACACTGTGGCACACTTGTCACAATGGACCAACATTGATATATTATCATTATTATTATTAATAAAGGCCATGCTTTATTCAGATTTTCTTTGGATTTATCTTATATCCTTTTTTCTGTTCCAGAATTCAATCAGGATATCATATATTATACCCTTTATACACTCATTACACTCTTCATATAACTTTAGGCTCTTCTTGGCCATGATAGTCTCTCAGACTTGCCTTGTTGTTAATGACTTGACAGTTTTGAGGAGTATCGGTCTAGCATTTTGTAGAACACCCCTCTACTGGAATTTGTGTGGTATTATTCTCATGATTAGATTGGGCTTATGTGTTTTCTTGTATTTTCACTTTACAAAAGTAAAGTGCCATTTTCATCACATCACATCAAAGATGCACTCTCAAAATGATTTGTGACTACCGATCTGACCTTGCTACTTGGCTGAGGTAGGGTTTGATGTGTTTTTCTGCTATAAACTTTCTCTAGTTTTCCCCTTCATTTATGCTTTGGAGGGAAGTGACTAATCACAGGCCACACTTAAGGACTGGAGATTTATGTGTTCCTAGTTGAGGGCAAAGTATTTGTATAAATTATTTGGAATTCTTCTGCAAGGGGTATTTGACTCTTCACTTCCATCATGCAATATACAGCCTTTTCAGGCTGACTTCTACTTAGAAATGTGCATTTGAGGACTTTTCATGTCTTTGATGATATTATATTTAACTTTTCAATTACTGAATATTACTCCATTGTTTGGATGAACACCATTTATTTATCCATATGCCTATTGAAGAACAATTTGGTTGCTTCCAGTTTTTGCTGATTACAAATAAAGCTGCTATAAACACAGCATAAGCTGTGACTAATGTCAGGCTTCCAGAAGGCCTCTTAACCTCTGACAATTGGTTATATGTCCCTACCAGGTACTGGTCCCTGATCCGTGGTGTGCTCAGCCAAATGACCCTGTGTGATATACAGGTCCCTCAAGTCATCACTTGTGTAGGGAAAAGCACTCACTCTTTGAAGACCAGTCATTGTTTGCAGATTTGAATTATTGAGGCCCACACACTCCTAAAGGCAGATTGCTCACTAGGGCCCTACAAAACGCCTTTGTTGCTGCTGCCATGACACCTCTGTCTTTGTTGCAAAAATTCTTTATCTTCAGGCGTATAGGGAAAAACATCCATGGCACCCCTGTGGCACAACAAAGGGATCAATTCAAACATAACTTAAATCTGGGGTCCTTAAGGCCTATAAAGCAACCTTGGCCATGGGGACAGTCCCTAATCCTGATAATTTAAAGCTCTCTGAATGAAGAAATGGATAAATATTAGAGTAGTGAGGACTCTTTCCCCAAGGTATATCCAGAATATATCCAGAAACCACACACACACACACACACACACACACACACACACACACACTCACACACACAAAACATAGACAAGAAAAGGAAAGAAAGTAACTTGGAAATAGGAAGACAGGGAGATGAAACACAACAACAACAACAAGAAGATGAAACAGAGGCCCACAATTTGACTCAGTTCTTAACACAAAATTTATTAAAATAATTCACACAACAAAAAGATAAAAGGGCTCTGATTGGCTTTTACACATCACCAACATAGATTTTGGATCAACTTAGTACCTAATGAAATGTACCAATGGCAAAACTTCACGGACTTATCATTACTGGAGCTCAAATTACAGTTATGCATGTGTATCCAACTAAATTTAAATGAGTTACATCTTGTAATCATAGGGGATTACCAGACATAAAGTAGAGAATAAAGAAGTATGTTTCATCTTAACTATTAGAACTAAACTCTTGCCTGAATTTCCATGGTCTTAACATCCATTGCCCCCAAATACCTCACAGTGAGAATGGACACTCTGATCCAACTAGTAATATAGTCAAATGAAATTAATTCTTTGGCTTTTAAAAACTATCTTGGCAAAACTGAGCCCCATAGGACACTCATCCCCTCTCCCAAATTAAAAGAGTTACTGGCCCAGTGTAAGTTAAAACAGTACCTTCAAGGATTTAAACACATTATACAAGAAGGAGTGATGATCCCCACTATATCTTCACTCAACAGTCCATTTTACCTGTTCCTAAACCTGAAAAATATGAATGGTGCCTGAGAGTGGATTACCACAATCCTCACACTGAGGTTTAACCCATCAAGGCTCCCATAGTCAGTATTTTTAATCCATTCAGTCCATACTGGTAAGTATCTTGCTATTATAGATTTGGCTAATCTGCTCTGTTCAGTGCCTATTTCAGTAGTCTCTCAGCTGCTGTTTGCCTTTACCTCCAAGGAGATCTGATTCACCTTTCCCCATTACCTCTGGGGTACCTGCCATGGCACACAATCTTTCCAGGAAAGATCTTAACTGCACCTAGCTTTCTCCAGGAGCAGCGGTACGACATTACATCAATAACATCCTCCCCTGAGAAGATTCATTTGACACATGCATTCAACACAGAAATACTTATAAAGAGCACATCAAAAAAAGGATGGGACATTACCATATACATAGTACAAGGCTTTGCCACTTTGATTAGATTTCTGAAAATTATTTGGCAAACCTAAGACAGCTCCTTCCCTGCCACTGTCAAGAAATAGTTACTGAATCTCTCAGCACCTACAGTGTTAAAACATGTCCCCATCTTTAGGGCCTTTTGGGGAACTGTAGGCAAGATATATTCATCATTTACAAATTTTTCCTATATTCACTTATATTGCTACTTGCAAACTGGCCCACCTTGCATGGGGTCCCCTATGTCAAAAGGCTCTAGAATCTGTCTAAATTGAAACACAATTGTGTCCCCCTGCCCCACCCTGATATTTCTTCATTATAGAAACTTTATCAACCTCCTTTCAAATCTTTTGGAGTCTCTGGACCACCCATGATGCCCATAAGTTGTCCACAGGCTTCCAAGAAACTATCCTCTTGACCCTGTGCTATATACCAACAGAGTATCAATTCCTGGCCACATATTGGGGTCTCTGGAAAACAAAGAATCTCATATGTCTTAGTTTGTTTGTAACTCTGTACCCAGCTGCCCTTTAGACCCTAGTCCATCAAAGTTAAACAGCCACAGAAGCATCCTCACTATAGGATAAAAACAAACCCAGACCCTCTGGCATACTGCTACCTGAATGAGGAGGTGGCCTCCCTGGTCCTCAGTGCCTTGACAAGTGTCATTGTGCTAGAGGAGGTCACCCCCTCTCAGAGCACTTTGCAAGCTGAGAAGCCCCTTGGGATCAACTGAGTAAACAGCACTGAAATTTCACACATTTCACAGGTGGTACTGCCACCACTACATGTGACAGAGTTCACAGAACTGTTGATTTCCATCACTCAACCAGGATGGCCCTAACAAAGAATGGGGCCCAAGCATCAGTACAACTGGCCCAACATCAGGTAGTCATCTTAGTATAGTCGTCTCAGTACTGGATGCCCTGGCCAATAGGCAGCTCCATTTGTACATTTTTACAGACTCTCAGGACATCACGAGTGGTCTCATCTTCTGATCCAGGCAAAAGCAGCAACAAGTCCTTGTCTAAAGTTTCCTCCTTTGGGGAAGAGAACTATGAATCTCTTGTCTCACAGATTCCCAAAATATAATTAAAGGTTAGACATTCATGTCTCTACATTTACTAAAGCTACAATACAAAGCCTCACCAAAACAGTAGCTGTAGGTTTAATTAAAGATGTCTTCATCAGGTTGAGGAAGTTCATTATTATTGTGAATGGCTATTTAATTTTCAAAAATGCTTTGTCTGAATAAATTGATATTATCTTATGATTTTTCTTCTTTAGGCTCTTGATGTAGTAAATGATACTGAGTCTTGAAAGTTGGATTAAGCTTCCATATCTGGAATAAATTCTACTGAGTTGTAGGTGCAATGATTTTTATAAAATGTTGGATTAATTTGCTAATATTTTGGTGAGGATTTTTGCATGTATGTTCATGAGAGATATTGGTCTGTAGTTTTCCATTCTTGTAATGTCTTTGTCCACATTTAGTATTAGCAGAGTCCTGGCCTCAGAGAGCAAGTTAAAAAATCCTCCCTATGCTCATGTTTTCTGGAAAAGACTGTAAAGAGTTGATATAATTTATTCTCTAAACATTTAATAGAATTCACTTGTGAGTGAATTTTGTTCTTTCTTTTTGGAAGATTATTATTTATTCAACTTTTTAATAGATATATGGCTCTTCAGGTTTTATTTTTGTGTGAGTTTTGGAAACTATGTCTCTCAAATAATTGGTCCATTTTATCTAAGTTTTAAAATTTGTGGCTGAATAGATGTTCATGGTATTCTTTTATTATTCTTCTAATTTTCATGGGATCATTGGTGATAAGCCTATTTTCTTTCCTGATATTAGTTGTTAATTTAATTTTATTTTATTTTTGTTTTATCATGGCTGGAGGTTTACCAATTTTATTGTTTTTTCCAAAGAAACTGCTGTTAATTTTAATGATTTTCTCTACTGCTTTTGGTTTTCTATTTTCTTGACTTCTAATCGAATTCAATATATAAATTATAAGAGTTTTATTCACTCCAAGTTATATCTTAGAGGTCTATTTATATTTGAAACTGATTTTGAGATATTAACAGTGGAGCGAAATGACATATCTTGTCCAAATCACTGACACTGTTAAGTTGTGATTTGATATAGGTGATAATCTGGTAATCTACACAAGACAATCAGTGACCCCAATAAAGTTTAGGAGTGGGAAAACTGACACTACAGACTGCATTCAGATGCAACACTGCAAGGACAAAGCCAAAATCAAATAATAAAATTTAAGAGAATATCACCTAAAGCCAAATTCTGTTGCATCACTAGTCCTATCTTATTTTGCACTGTATGCTCAATGCTTAGAACCCTATGGATACATGACAATACATAAATAAAGTAATGAATAGTGGGGGAATAAATTAGTAAATTTTTTCTCAAGAGCAAATTGGCAATACATTTCATGATCCCTAGACTTTCCAAGTTCACTGGTTACAATTTTCAGATCCTTATCTGTGGATTTCTTAACATTGCGTTCTAAGATAAATATGTAAGTTATTACACAGGATTATTTATAAACATGAAATAATATAGACTAAATATATAAGAACAGGGAAAAGGATGTACATACCATTCAGGTAAACTGAGTGATAAAATATTACACATCTTTCAAAATCATGATTTCAAAGAGTAATTAATGAATGAATTTGCTTCAAAATAAACATTACAGGGTATAATCTATTAAGGAAATAAGATCAAACTTTAGAAAATAGGACTAAAGAATAATGTCAATTGTGTTTTCCTGGATAGTGTGATTATAGGTGATTCATAAGAAATAAGTAACCAGTTTGTGTAGGCTATTATTATTTTTATTAATATTTTAGCTTCCCCTTAATTAATTTCCTTTAATTTCTAAATGTCCATGTTTTACTTTCATAATGAGAAAGATGTTCAATAACATAAAGAAAGCATTTAACAATGTTCCTTTCTTCCAAATTTATTTCTTTAGAAAACAACATTAAAAAAAAAGAGTAATTGTTGAATTCTTAAGGTATTTTAAATGCTCATGACTAGAAATGAAGAGTTATGAACTACACTTATTCCACATCGGGAAAAAAGCTTAGCCAAATGGAAAAAAATTGACAAGGATTAAGAATTTTTCCATTTCACGTGAAATCTAACTGGCTATTCAGCACTGTCAAAGAGGAACCATTAATAATGAAATTAATCAGGCTTTAATGTAATAAATCCTCAAGCAACTTCATAAGTTACCTATATTAAAATATAGCCTAATGATAACTAGATTTATATTATGGTGCCCGCAAAATGGAGTGTCCATCCTTCTGACTTTTGATGTAGGCTCTTCTCTGAAATTACTATTTGTATTTTCTGTCCCTGGCGTTTCTGCTTCTGATGTTCAGTAACATCAAGGGCCACTCTTGCACCTCAATGAGTGCTGCTCAAAGGGAAATGCCTGTATCTTTGAGATGCTAATGAGAGCCCTACAAGAAGATTTAAATATATCATATAGTCTACATTTTATAAAAGAATATTCCAAACACAACTTCCCAGTATGGTGAAAAAATTACAACAATTTTAATATGTTACGGTA
This sequence comes from Camelus dromedarius, assembly GCF_036321535.1. Lineage (NCBI taxonomy): Eukaryota > Metazoa > Chordata > Mammalia > Artiodactyla > Camelidae > Camelus > Camelus dromedarius. Next base: position 6,835,657 of record NC_087461.1, read on the forward strand.
ACAAACAAAAACACAGAAGCTTTCATTTTATTTATGAAAATATTATTTGTATGTTGGAAGTGAAATGGGACTTCAGTTGTTTGAAGAACCTCACTCTAAAATCCTAAGGACTTCATGGAAATTTTAACTATTATGATGTAAGAACAATAGATTGCAATTGAAAAATAGCTTTCATCTATTTAGAGTCCTGTGGGACATTCATTATTTGTATTTCTCTTTTGATAATGTGATTATCAGGTCTGACCTTCCACTTAGAGATGAGAAAATCTAATCATGAGTTTATATCCCTTCATATTTCTACTAGTCAGAATACTGCCTGAAGAGGGACACTATGTAAGTACTTTCAAAATTATGAAAAATGATCTTTTTTTAAATTGCAGTGGTTGAAGGTTGAGTCTGTACCTGCCCACTCAATAGTCAAAGTGCTGCTTCTGGGACAAAAACATCAGCATGATTCATGTCCACATTTACTAGTCTGGTTGGTTGAGTTTCCCTGCAATAATAAAGAATTCCAAAATCTCTAGAGTTTAAAACAATGGTAGTTAATGACTAATACAGGCAAAGATAGCTGTGGGCTGGGGCCACTCCCTAGGAGAGATGGCTCCCATGGGATGGCTCAACCTGCCTTCCCTGTGCCACCAAAGGCACTCAGACCAGCCCTGGCAAGAGAAGAGGTGAGGGAGAGAGTTCTACACCAGCACAAGATGCTTCTGCTCAAAATAACCTGCACCATTTCCACTCATGTTTTTTTTTTAACAAAGCTCATCCTGCAGTTTTGCCTAAGGTCAAAGTCAGGATATGACAGGGAACATGGAAGTACAAACCTACAGTGCAATGGGAAGAAGCAAAGCAGAGGTGAACACTTGTAATGGTTGCCACACTGTGCGGCTGTGATTCACCAAAACCCAGAAGTATTCACCATTAGCAAAAAAAAACCAGGCTACCTGGATTCAGTGTTTGCATCCCACAGAAGTGAGGCATCTAGGGTCCACAGGTGTGCTTTTACGTGTTAACATATCTAACTGAGATGGACACAAAGAGAAACAACATATAAGCATGCTAGATGATCCTCCACATGTAAACAGTACTTAGACTTTCTCTCCCATGAAAAACAAACACAGAAAGACTGAAAAAGTAACTATTCCCTTCAATTCCTTTCTTCAAGTGAAAGAGCACTGAAACAATCTTAACTGTTAATTCTAGCCTTCTGGAGTGACAGGCAGTTTTCCTATGGGAATGTATTGAAAAAGTTCCCATTTTATTGATGGAGAAACTAAGGCACCAAAAAGCACTGACAGATATAATGGAAGAAATCAGAGCCCAGAGTAGTCTGACTGTTTATCCATCTGTAATTGAGGCTCATCACTGTTTTTTAAACAGTTTGATTTAAATTAATATCTCATCCTGTGATATGAAATAATCCATGTAAACAATATATAAATAGTCACACTATCTATAAAACACACTGTAAAAGTAGGAAATGTGGAACTTTTTTTTTAGAAAAATAAAATATTTTCTGGAATAAAAGTGTGTATCAAAAATGTATTAGAATAAAGCATATCTCTCAGATGACATCATATATACATATATAATTATATACTGGTAGCAACTTCTATCATGAAAGTAAAGAGATAATTTTTATCACAGCATATTAATTACATACCGAGATGATGAGCACAAAATTACGGGCACAATTGAATCTGTGAGTGTCCATGACCTAATAAACCATGCAGGTCCATGCTTTCACAGACGAAGCACTATCCACCCCCGTGATTCTGAACAAAACAACTTTTCCACTGCCAATTTTCTTTACAAGTGGTTAAATATTTTATGTTTTGTGAAGTGAAGACACAGGGTCAAAAGCTGCTCTCCCACCCGAAGAGTTACAGGTTAGAAAAAAAGGCCAGTTTCACAATGTGTTAATGGTTTTAGACCTGGACTTTATCTGAGTCTACCCTGAACTGTATTTACAAATTACATGTATTTAGCTTCTCTTTTATTTCTCATAATGGTGATGAGATTGTTTTACCTATTAAGTGTTTTAACTCTGGGTCATGACATACTCTGCAGATGCACAAATTTGTTCTCATGTCATATTCCCTGAGGCTAAAATTATTTTGGTGAAGGAAAATTCACCACTAGATTGAAAACACTGCTTCAGTAACATGGTCAAATGGTTTACAGTATAGATTAGAATTTTAATGTTCATTCACAATTAATCAAGCTGTCCATACAGTGGCAAGGTCAGGGGACACACATCTGGATCTACACACCCCTACCAGCTCTACTGTTAAAAACAATCCAATGCTCCTGTCCTGCAGAGAAGAGGGTTTGGAGAATCTCTGCTATACAAAAAGGATGGCATTTTGCACTTTGGAATTCTGCATGGGGCTCTCTCTGGTAGAGTCTGACACCCCAGCAGGGATGTGGAACTCATTACCTGTTCTTGGCCAGAGGACAGGTGGCCCAGTTCAGTTCTCTCAATTCCACAGTCTTCTACACTTTTCAGATCTGGTTGCTCTCTGTGCTAATAACAACACCCATCTATTGCACACTCTAACAAATGCTGGCTGTGCCCTCGCTCTGTATCCCTCAGGTCCTACCAAGTCAGTATATTCTGGATGATGACAAACTACAGAATCTCCAAACTTGAGCCTGAAAAACATCTTTCCATTAGTACAGAACCTTATGTCCACATGCACTGCAGGCCAGAGGTGCCAGGGAACTGACCCCTGGGAGTAGCCCTCAATCAGCCACTGGGAATTGCTATATAAAATCCCAGCTCACATGCTTCTGAGCTGGTATAATCTGAGAGTGGGTTTCACACTGTTTTCTAAAGTTTCTCTGAAAGATCAAACTCCCATTGCCTGCGGTGGACATTGGTTTAACAACACACCCTTGACTGGCTGCCTCCTGTTTCTCTGTTTCCTCTCCGCTCCCCCAGGGTTTGCACTGGGAGAATCCCACAGCAAAACAATGACAACAAAAAGCGCCAGCACCATCAGCATCTCAAGAGTCGCTGAGCATGCAGCCGTGATTGAGACACACTCCCCTACTTTGGAGGACTTCCCAGTTAGGCAGAAAAGGTCAGAAGCAAAAAATATGGAGGAAAAACAAGGAGCATTTGATGGAAAAGGCATTCCAGGGAGAGGGGACAGCATCAACAAAGCTGTGGTTACTTCTCAGAGCAGACTGCAGGAAAGGCCTGTTTCCTGACTCTCAATATCCAACTCCAGTTCATTCCTCCTGTTGCTGAGGACTTAGTTTTCTTAAGAAACAAACTGGTCAAAGGAGAAACAGTGACAAAAGAGGCTTGAAGGATAAATGTGAGACCTGACAAATGATTAAAGTATTTCCTTGATATTCACCAGGGATTTAACTCAAGACCTTCCCTGATACCCACATCCAAGTTTCATTACAGCATGAATTGTTTTCAGCTACTAAGTGGAAACAATAATGCTTATATTTCAGAGTTGTTATGAAAACCAAATGAGCCCACGGCAGTTCTGTTGAGGTGAAAATGCATTTTCTCTACCAAAGCCTACTTAACTGTGGTTAACATAAGTGTCTCCTAAAAATCCAAATTTACTATAGGTTATGGAACTTTGAGGTCACTCCTGAAAAATGTAGACATAGAATTGTACATTCTAACACTTACAGTCCTCTTGCTCTTATTGTGGGCAATCTTGAGTTGTTGATTCATCACTCATTCTGTTTTTCCAAATGTACTACTATAGAAGTGGTATTAGTCAAATCTCTGCTAACATTACAGATTTTTGGATATTTGGCCAAAAGCTTCTGTACAGCATAAGAATCCATAAACAACATGACAAAGCAACCTATTGAATGGAAAAAAATATTTGTAAATTATGCATTTGAGAAAGGACCATTATCCAAAACATGTAAATAATTCATACTACTCAACAGCAAAAAATTAAAAAAAAATCTGATTAAAAAATGTGCTTAGGATCTGCATAGATTTTTTTCCAAAGAGGACATACAGATGGCCAATGAATACTCGAAAAGCTGCTAGACATCATTAACCATCAAGGAAATGCAAATCAAAACCACAATGAGATATCACCTCACACTTGTTAAAATGGCTATTATCAAAAAACAAGAAATAACAAGTCTGATGAGAATGTGGAGGAAAGAGAACTCTTGTGTACTTTTGGTGGCATATATATTGGTGCAGCTTTATGAAAACAGTATGAAGTTTCCTTAAAAAATTAAAGATAGAACTACCATATGATTTGGCAATTCCACCTTTGGGTATTTATTGGAAGAAAATGAAAACAAGAACTGGAACTGATATATTATGTGCCCCCTTGCTCACTGCAGCACTATTTACAATAGTTATGATATAGAAACAGTCTAAGTGTCCATTGATGGATGAATGGTGAATGGATCAAGAAGATGTGATTACATTTATACACACAAACATATATACATAAAAAAGAATGATTTCAGATTAGTGCTTGCCAGAGGCAGGGGTGGGAGGAAGAGATGGTTGAAGGTGGTCAAAAGGTAAAATTAAATTAGATGAATTTTTTAAATAGCAAATAAATAAATAATAATACTCCTAAAGCATTTGGTAAAAAAAATAAATAAATCAAATGAAGAAGAAGAAAGCAATAATAAAAATTAGAGCTAAAAATCACTGAATTTGAAAACAGAAAATCAATCAAGGAAATAAAAAAAAACCTAAAAGCCAGTTTTGAGGGAAAAAAATCAATAAATGGATAAACCTGTAGTCATGCTGACTAAGAAAAATAGAAAACAAAAAGTACTAATATTAGAAATGTAAGAGGGGACATCACTACAGATGCTGGGGACATTCAAAGGATAATAAAGGAATGTTATGAATAGCTCTTTGCCCACAAAGTTGATCACCTAGGAGAAATGGACAAATTCACCAAAAGACACAATTCCCAAAACTCACATGAGAATTAGACAATCTAAAGAGGTCTTTATCTATTAAAGAAATGGAATCAATAATTCAATCAATAATAATTTTCCAAAACAGAAAGCAGCAGGCCTAGACGGGTTCATTAGAGAACTGCGCCAAACATTTATAGAAGAAACTATTCTGACTCTCTAAAATCTCTTTAAGAAAATAGAAATACCGGAAATCCTATCTAACTCATCTACCCTAATAACAAAATCAGACACAGCCATTACAAAGTAAATACACACCAGTATCTTTCATGAACATATATACAACTATACTGAATATCCTGTAATAACCTATAATAAAAAGAATAAGAAAAAGAAGATATATATAAATGTATAACTGAATGACTATGCTGAGCACAAAAAACTAACACAACATTGTAAAGCAATGGTACTTCAATTAAAAAAACAAAAGTCAAATATTTTACTATATACCAGCAATAAACAAGTAAAATTTGAAATTGAAAACACATTGTCATTTACATTGGCATCCCCAAAGTTAAGTGCTTAGCTATAAATCTACTGATGTATGTGTAAGATCTGTATGAGAAAACTGTGATGAATGGTATCAAAAAAGAACCAAATAAATGGAGAGGTATTCCATGTTTATGGATAAGAAGACTTAATGTCGTCAAGATATCAGTTCTTCCCAACTCTACAGAGTCAACACAATGACAATCTGAATACCAGCAAGTTATTTTGTAGATATGGACAAATTAATTCCAAAGTTTATATGGTAATAGTAATGACCCAGAATAGCCAACCCAGTATTGAAAGAGAAGAACAAAGTCAGAGGAATGACACTGCCCAATTTTAAGACTTACTATAAAGCTTCAGTAACAAGACAGTGTGGTATTTGTTAAAAAAAAAAAAATAGACAAGTCAACATATGAAACAAAGTAGAGAACCCAGAAATAGCTCACATAAATATAATCAACTGGCTTTTGATGAAAGAATAAAAGCAATTCAATGGAGAAATAAAAGCTCTCTTTTCAACAAATGGTACTAGAACAACAGGATATCTACATGCAAAAAAAAAAAAAAAAAAAAAAAAAGAACCTAGACACAGACATTATACCCTTTACAAAAATTAACACAAATTAGATCGTAGACATAAATGTAAAATGCAAAGTATTAAACTCTTACTAGATAACATAAGAGAAAATTTAGATGGCATAGGGCATGGTGATGATTTTTTAGTTACAATGCTGAAGACAAAGTTCATGAAAGAAATAACCGATAAGCTGTACTTTATTAAAATTAAAAACTTCTGCTCATGAAAGACAATATTAAGAGAGTGAGAAGCCAAGCTACGGACTGGGAAAAAGTATTTGCAAAAGACACATCTAATAAAGGATTGTTATTCAAAATACACTAAGAAATCATAAAACTCAACAATAAGAAAACAAACAACCTAAAAATGGACAAAATACCTGAACAGACACCTCACCGAAGAAGATATGCAGGTGGCAAGTAAGCATATAAAAAGATGTTCAACACCATATGTCATTAGGGAACTGCAAATCAAGACAATAATGAGATACTACATGTATGTATTAGAACGGCCAAAACACAAAACACTAACAGCACCAAATGCTTTTGAGGAGGTAAAGTGACAGGAACTCTCCTGCATTGCTGGTGGGAATGTAAAATGGTACAGCCACTTTGGAAGATGATTTGGTGGTTTCTTACAAAACTAAACATACTCACTATATAATCCAGCAACCATGTTCCTTTATATTTACCTAAATGAATTAAAAGCATGAAACCTGTACAGAGACGTTTACAGAAGCTTTATTTATCTTCACCAAAACTTGGACACAACCAAGTTGTCCCTCAGTAGGTGAATGGATCAATAAACCATGGTACATCCAGACAAGAGAAGACTGTTTAGAACTAAAAAGAAATGAATGTTCAAGCCATAAAAATACATGGAAGATATTGAAACACATACAGTGTGGGAAAGAAGCTAATTTGAAAAGGCTAAATACTGTATGATTCAATTATACGACATTGAAAAGGCAAAATTGCAGGGACATTACAAAGGTTAGAGGTTGCCAGTGCTTAGGAAGGAAAGAAGGATGAAGAAACACAGAATGGAGGATTTTCAGGGCTATGAAACTATTCTATAGGATACAACAGTGGGGAAAATGTGTCATGAAAACATTTGCCAAAACCCACAGAATACACAACACCAAGAATGAATTCCAACACAAACTATGGACTTCGGGTGATTATGATGTATCAATGTAGGTTCACCGATTGTAACACATCTACTACTCTAGTGTGGGATGCTGATAACATGGGAGATTGTGTATGTGTGGTGGACAGGGCATTTTATGGGAGCTCTGTACTTCCCAATCAATTTTACTGCAATCTTAAAACTGCTCTATAAAGTTAAACATATTAATTTAAAAAGGTGTGCTTCCATGAGAAATCATTGCTACTTGTGATGAAACAAATTCCTTTGGTTTAAGTCTTTGGATCTTCAGAATCACTTAATAAACTGAAACTATGTTGTTTGAGATAAAAGGCACTCATAGGAAAATTAACAACATTCAACCTATAGATGGATATTGATTTTTATTATATCATATGATTTAACAGACTCTTATCTAGGTTTTAAAAATTGGGAATAATAACCCACAATGAAATGGGCTCCATTTTAACAAATGGCAAAAGGAAGAACAGATAATTGTAAGACTGCAATACAAAAATGTCCAAATTTAAATTAGTATACTATTACTTAAAATTCTTAATGTTGTTTAGAAAGTTTATGAAAATCCATAAATTCTTCATGTTTAGAATGCTATGTATCTCTTAGACAGTGGGTACTTTAAGTCTGATTATACACTGTTAAGTGACATGCCATGGTTTTCATGTTGTATTTTTTAGTACAAGTCATTGAATAAAGGCATTAGGAATCCACACTTCATATTTTCTAGTTTTAAAAATGAGTTATTGTCTTAGTGGTTCCAACAGTTCTGTTTAGGCTATTTTTACATCAAGGGAGTGAAATTAGTTAGAATCATCAAAAATGATTTCCAAGAACAAGTAGTTCTTCTTCTAAAGCTTAAATGGGATTGGGCAATGAAAAAATTCAAAGCAAATTTTTAAAATAAATGTTTTAAATTTCACTTCAGTGTGGTAGATTCACAGCTTCTTTAAAGGATGTATTTTCAGAGGACCCTGCTTATAGGTATATTCTTAATATATACATCAGTTATAATTTTAAAGGTGTACATTAAAATAGTATGATTTTTAAAATGTGTTCAAATATTCAGTAAAGAGATAAGTCTCTGCTGCTTTTACTAATGTATGATTTTTTTCCATAATTCAAATACTGCTGAAAATAATTCATAGCTGTGGGTTTAAAAGACTGAAAAGTATGCCAGCAAAGAAATATAACTTTTAGAGTAACATTTAAAAGGTTACAGTATGAGGAACCACAAATTTACATAGTCTAGTATTGAAAATAAAGAATGCATTTCTTTTCTCATCCAGGGAAAATTTAAGTGATACCATTGACCAAAAGAGCAGAATTTTTTTCAAGGTAACCTGACATCAGAATATCATCTTAACTGGTAATAAGTGAATGACTGAAAAGGTGAAGCTGTTTACTTAATTAGTGGGAGAAACAGAGGTGTTAGACGTAAGTCAAAAAAGTGTTGAAAGCCTCAGAAAACACATCATTTTGAGGGGAAAAAATAAAATTTTGAGAAATCTGGTGTGTAAAAGGAGTTGGAAAGAAAGTGGAAAATACCAGAACTTGATGAAAATAGCAAAGAAAGCAAAAAAAATAAATAAAGAAAGAAAAAGAGTCTAAGATGCCACAAAGAATCTGACCCCAATTTCCTCTCAAATTACTGAATTGTATCATTTCTGTAGCTCTGGATGACATCCTCTCTAGGGTGTTAAGAGATTAGCTAATGAAGTTACTGGAACACTGGCAATTATTTTTGAAAAGTCTTCTAGAATTGGGAAGGTGCGATGTTGAAGGACTCAAAAAAAAAAAAAAAAAAAAAAAAGAGGCCCTTTTGTTTCCGGTATTCAGAAAGCACAAGAGCAATAATCCATAAACTCATTGGCCAGATAGTCCAACTTCAAACTTACATAAAAAAGAAGCAAAGAAAAACCCTCCACTACGTATATTACTCTGTAATTTTGAAAAAGAGAAAAAAAACATTCTGAGAGTCTGCAATCTTGCTTTGTGCAGAGAACTAGGGATTGTGGAATACTTGTTTTCAAATAAAAAGATAAGAATTTAATGGTGTCAAGGTAAGGGCATGGGGAGGGATATTTTTATTATTATAACTTAAGGAGGGTCTGCTGTCTCAAAATTCTGAAGTATTTAGAGTTTCCATTTGTTTAGGTATGAGCATTGCTTCATGAGTCTAGAATTGGCAAGACATTTAGGATAAAGAAACATTATAAATAACATGACATCATTTCAAGTGGAGAGGGTAAGACCAGAGGGACGTAGAGATTGGTGTGAGGTCTGTTTTTGTTTTTTTCAGTTGTTTTTTTTTTAATGGAGATACTGGGGATTGAACCCAGGACCTTACGCATGCTAAGTATGCGCTCTACCACTGAGCTATACCCTCCCCACTGTGTGAGGTCTGTTTGAATGTGATGTCTTCTAAATGATCCAAGAGTGTGTAGAAGCCAAATATTAGTAACATCTGCAGATGATACATGAGAGGGAAGTGTTATAAATACCAATCAGGATTAAGGCAAAACAATACTTCTTTTAAGGCCCACAGGGAATTGAAAAATAGGCAAGACACAACTAATGAGGTCCAGCTTGGAAAATATGAACCGATATATCAGGGGAAAATGTTCTGAAGCAGACACCAGCAGACAGACGCTAGAGTCAGAGCTATAGAAAGGTATTTCCTCTAAAGAACATTTTTAAAAGCCATCTGCCTTCAAGGATGCCTTCTAGTTAGCCCAGTGGGAAAATCCCACTTTGTGTACAGCCCACCTTATTCCAAGTCCATCTTAATATTTTAACAGTTATCTCCAGAAGGGTTAAGAGGAGAAAGGTTAATCTTCATATTAAAGATGAAGGTATTATTCACAAATAATTGAATTGGTTCTTTTAGGGTTTGACACCTTTCTCTGCTACCTGAAAGATGCCCTATGCTGCTAAGATCAATATACAACTAAAGAATGAATGAGGTAACCCACCCATCACATAGTTAACTGAGTACATGTTATGTGACATGCACCACTCTAGTGCCAAGGGCAGTAGATGATTACAACACAGTCCCTAAACTCCACAGTGAAACAATCTACTAGTGGGGGAATGGGGGTGCAGGTTGAGGGCAGATACCGGAGACATTTGTCAATCTATAGCATCTCTTCACCCATTGGTGGCTGACTCTTCAACTTAGATCCATGAATAGGAAAGTTGCTTACTCTACAGATGCAGGGGTTAATTTATGCAACCTGTGAGCATGAAATTAACCAAATACAAAGTCCAGATTTAAATCTCAGTGGATAGTTTCATGTGACAATAAAAATGGGTTAAGGTGAATATCCGCAGATCAGTCAAGGCTAAGAAAAAACATGCTCTATTTCAAACTCCAAGCACCTTTGATGTTTCTACAATTGGTTTCAAGAATATCTTGGAAAGAATCATTCTATTCAATTTTCCTAATATGGATTAAATGAAGAGGAAATATTTAAAGCTCCTACTTCTTGGTAAGTTGTTGGGTGGGGAAAAGACAAGCAGACAATCTAAGAGCCTTGTATTTGAAATTCTCTCTGCAAAAGGGAGTCACTTGTGTTGATTTCTCCAGGCTCATTGTTTTCTTCTGCAAATTCCTCCGGGAACTTCCTAGAAGCAAAACCACAGACTCTGGAAATCTGGCATTATCCAAACTATAGCAGTCAAAAAGGATATATTCTATTTTGCAGAAAATTCCCCTTCCTTTTTGGGTCTCTTCAAACATATATTTAGCTGGTAAATTTCTGTTTTTTATTAAATAACTCCTGACTATTTGGAAGTCAGGGTCAGATGACTCCACGGGGCAGCCAGGCATTTCCCAGTGGTCAGTTGGCACCAACTCATTTTATGTCCTCAATCAAGCATGGAATGGATTTTGTATGTGCAAATGTTCCTTGATTTCTGTATTATTAAAAGAAGACACTGTGGAGGAACAAGGTGTGAAGGGAGTTACTAACCAGTATACTATGCTGTATATGAAGTCAGAATAGTTAAGTATTGGGCTTCTGAACACTATCCCAACTGATTAGAGACTTTGGCACCAAACTTTTGGATTCTCTTCTACCCTAAAGTCTGTCACTACCCCAAGACAATCCAGTGTCTATCCAACACTGAGGGTCTGTTACAATGATCTCTTGCATTTGCTTTGGCTCTTCCATCCCATGGCCACATCTGAACTCACCCAAACCCAGTGAATCCTTAGTACAATCAAATTTCCCAAGTCATTGATTATTTCTACTGTGGAGTGCTCAGCATCAAACACTAAAAGAAAAATAGCTTTGGTACAATAGAACAGGTGTTTCCTTCTTTGAAAGAAGGACAATCTAATTGTCAAATAAAGGGTTACTAGAAAACGGAGGGCTTTCCCCTCTCTACTGAGTAGCTAACTGGGTAGAGAATAAAGGAGTAGCATAATTATACCCTTAGACTGTCCCTCAAGCAGAAAATTCAAAAAAACAACAAAAACAATAGCTTCTTACACTTACCAGGTTAACTTTAAGCCTGCTTAGAAATGTAGGTTTTCTCTAGCAAGAGCTCTCAAAGAACAGGAGATAAATTATAATTTAGTCTTCATGGGTGCTAGGCACGATGACCACACCTTTTTCATTTAGTCTGAGACAATTCTGAAAGAGGGAGAGGGCACTATGAATAATTAAGCTTTGACTACAGGTGTAAACTGGGACTGTTCTAAAAAAAAAAAAATGGGACATATGAACTAGGAGGTTTTTTCAAAAATATGATAGTTACATATTATGGCCCTGAAATGTCCAAAAGTGTATACCCTTTCCCACTTAGGCACCACTGGGACTGTGAACTTTGACAATTTCTTCCTCCCACAATGCATTGGTCCACCTAAAAATAATGCTAACATCATTCCCTTACTTTGAAGCAATCAGGATACTGCCTTCCTTAACATCTTTCAATAGTCTCATTATCCCAGTGGTTCACATGGCTTATAAGGGCCATCCCTAAATCCTCAGATACTATATTATTATTTTTATTACCCATAGCCTGACATACTCTACACAAGCTATACTAAACAGCCTTAATTTCTAAAACCTTTATTCTCCTTTTTACCTCTTAGTTGACTTTCTATGCTTTTCCCCTCTACTTGGGACTTTTATGATTTCACCTTCATTTGGTCAATTCTTAAGATGATCAAATCTCACCTTAAACATTATTTCTGCCAGGAAAGGTTCCTACATCCCCATTCAAACTGTTCGTTGCCTTGTCAGTAATGCCCCTCCTCCAGTACTGTATGTCTTCTCCCAGAGAACCCAGTGCTCTTTATGGATACTGTGTATTTAATGTTGTCTTCTTCTTCATTACAAAGAAAACTCCAAACAATAAAAAAATACATAAAATAAAACACTCATTACTTCCCATGCTACTTGCCTAACCTATTGACAGATTGATTATGTATATAAAACACACATTTAGCTGAGCATTTAGTATATGTCAGACATTTAATCCTCTAACTGGTCCTATAAAAGAAGCACTCTTATCATACCTATTTTAGAAGTGAGGAAATAAAGGGAGAGTAATTTTTTTAATTACCCAACTTCACACAGCTAGTAAGCAGAGGAGTCAAAATTCAATCACCAGCATGTCTTCAAACATTTGAAGTTTTCTGTGTATATATGTATGTATTGCCTTAATTTGTGTTTGAAGAGGTTTAATTAGAACTCTAAGATATAAGCAGTTTGGTGTATATAAAGCGTAAGTAAAATCAGTTCAAGATAAAGTAGAATCTTCAAAAAAAATGATTGAAGAAGATTGTTTGCCTTATGATATAGTGAGCTCCCCAGCACTGGAAGAGGTTAAACAAAAGCTGGTTAGCCTTTCGTCAGGGATATTTAAAGGGCATTCCAGAATTTGTTAGAAAGACAGCAAGTTGACCTGGTAGGACTCTCAAAGTCCATGAAAATAATTGTGTGACACTTAAAGGGCAATTGAGTGGCTACTCAGTCCAGAGATGAAGCCGTCTCAGAGATGACCTGCAATTTTAACACTTATCAAGCAATCTTCAGTCACTGTAAATCCTACTCAACTGGCTGCCATCATGGACCTTCTTTCCAGCAATTTTGCAGACATCCAAACTTAATTGGACCCTAAATGTTTTCCCTGTAGAGCTCTTACCTTGTGAACCAACTGCTTAATCTATTTTGGCAGATCCAGGAGTCATAGCTCTTCAGGGAGCTGTAAAATATCTTTTTTTTTTAATGTCTTGCAGTTTTAATGCCATTTTATGTTTGAACACTCATGATATTTCTGTAATTGTCTAGTTAGTCCAATCAACAAAGATAGTATTCATGGCTCTTAAAAGCTATACAATATAATACAACAGCAACAGTTTTTCAAATAAGAAGAAAAATGTCGAGCCTTCAGCCATGTGAACTAATGGTAGAATTCCAGAGCGAGAAAAAGATTTTCCTTAAATCTCACTTCCTGTCATAGATTCATTGGCTGGAAAGAAATTCTTGGCAGGCCAAATACTCTGTACTCTTCAGTGTGCCAGAATTGATTTTACTAGAAATAACTTATTGCTCATCTGTTAATATTTCTGCTTAGATTTAGTACTTTATGTAAAGGAAGTGAGTTATTTTTGTTATTCTTTGAGTCATGACTTTTGGATCTAAAACATATTCTTCTCTCCGGGTACTTACATCTTTAGGGGGATTATCATTCAGAATTGAGTAGCTTTCTTTTTTTCAGGAAGAAACCACAAAAAGTCTAAAAAAAAATTCAAACCTATGGGGAGGAAGCATAGAAAGAAACAAGAATTTGACAGGAAGCAAATTAAATATGATGGATATTCTTTAAGATTAGAAATTGTGCATATTTCTCTGGTTTTATCCATAGAAGCACTTCATGATATGACTAAATGTATGGTATGGGTAAACAGTATAAAATATATCTGAAACACTAAATTCATACAGCAAAATTATGATATCTATATGAAATAGCTGCAGTTAACCCTAGGTTAGATCATACTTTATTGTTTACTAGTATTTTGGAAACAACTGTTGAATGAACAAATGATTGTTCCATGTATTGAGCATCCATCCCTTTGCTTTCATCAGCCTTGCAGACTTGGAATAAAAACAGTCATGAGTTAGCATAACATCAATGTATTCCATAAAACAAAATAGATGTAATGTTTGTAAAATTCAGTGGTCACATACACTTTCCAAAATGATTTATTTGTTCTTCCTATTAGCACTGCTTATTAGAATAAATTAAAGATAGTTTGAATAATGAAAAATTATTAAATATGGGGGGAAATAAAGGTTGAATCAAGCATATTCTTACTATAATTATTAGTTAAAAAGGAAAACAGAGAAATGTAATTAATATGGACTCAGAAGCTTGTTCCTCCCAGCATCAAAAAAAAAAAAAAATGCTACTAGAATTTCAGAAGAGAAGCTCATACATTTATTTTCTCTTATTCTCCCAAACCTGATGTCTGCTAAAGAATCACTCTGTTGGAGAGAACCACAGAAGTGGGATTTAGGGACAGGTCATAAAATCCCATCCTAAAAGGAAAATAAGATAATCAGAAAGTGTTCAGAATTTCAGTCAGGATAAAATATTTTAAAATCTAGAGACCACTGAGAGGGAATAAGAAGACAGTCACTAGGATTTACAGTATCCCATAGCTCACGTCTACTCCTTCCCTGTAAATGTTGCAGACTGACTATCTTTTCTGCACTCTTACCCAAACCAAAGTTTTACATATGAGCATTGGAAATAATGCCTTTGCTGCAGGGCCATTTTTAAGCAATAATAAATCCATTGGTTTGTACAATCAGCCAACATCAGGCTAAAGATTTTTAACCTCACAACTTCCACATGTCTGTATCATGCAATCTGTTTCTGTGTACTGAAAATAAACACTATTCCAATAAAATTAAAAGGAAAGATCTTCTCTAATTAGTATGGAAAAAAATAAACCAGACTCAAACATTTCATTTGGGTTTTAATGAAATTCATACTTGTAAGTACCTTCAAACTTTAAAATAGTTCAGCATTTAAAGAATTTTACAGAGGTATTTTTCAATCATCCTGCAACACATGCATTTATTTTCTGTGAACTTTTCTGTTGTCCTCAGAAAAGCAAAGTCACAGAAATTAAAAGACAACTATTTGCCTAATTACTTGAAGAGTTTAAAAGTTGGAAATTCTTTCAATATTATTTATTTCTTCTGTGTATTTGCTGAGTTCAACATGGATGCCACTGACTACAGAAGCAGACAACCTCCTTAAAAACACTTCTAGGTAGGACTCTTATGTTGAGTTTACAGCATACAAACTGAGTTGTACAATTCCTTTTTTTCAATTTTCAAATTTTTTTTAAATTTTAGGGGGAGTGTGGGGAGGTAATTAGGTTTCTTTCTTTCTTTCTTAATGGAGGTCCTGGGGATTAAATCCAGAACCTTGTGCATGCTAAGCACAGTGCCCTGCCACTGAGCTATACCCCTTCCTTCCCTTACAAGTCTTAAATAAACAAAATGACTATCACAATCTTCAGAGCAATGACTCCAAAGGTCTACATTCTTATTATGATGTATTTTTACTTTGTCCCTATAGGTCTTCACTATAAAACAACATACACATATATGTATATGTATATAAGTATATATACATGTATGTATATATAGTATATATATATACTAGTAGCAAAAGTGCAGGACTAAAAAGACTGAAAGGGAGAGAGGACAGGAACAAACAGGGGTTCACAGAATTAATGTAGACCTATGTTTAATGTATTATCTGAGATGTTCAAAAAGCTTGGAGATACTGTACCCATCTCCTGTGAAGTGGTCCTCAACTACAGTGATTCAGATACCCCTTAGACTTGTGGAGCAGATTAAATATGCTGGTTTGCCTACTGTCTACAGGGCAACTTTCTACCTGTGCCCTTCCCAGGTATGAGGGCAGCTCTGAACACATAAATGCCCACCTCCCTCCCTCCCTATAGTTACATGTGTGAAAACATGTAAGCTGTGGTTCTATTTTGTGTTTTTACGGAATTTAACTCCTAATTACGCTTAATTAATGCTTAATTTTCTCCCAATTTGGCAAGAAGCAGCATGAGCTGGAGGAGTCAAATAGTACAAGAGAGGGGCCCTAATTTGGGCCCTTCCCCAAATTACATGTGGATGGTCTTGTGCAGGATCGGTTTTTTCCATTATTATCAGAAATAGATGACACCAGGAAAGAACTGAGGCACCTCCAGTCTGCTTTCCAGCATATTTTAATGATCTCCAGATCTGGCAATTCTAGATTTCACTGCTCAGGGGCACATGACAGTTAGTGGGATGCTCTGAGGGAGAAACCGTAAACACACGATTCTAGGTAATAAAACAGTGCGTCCGATTTGCAGTCCATAGGATGTCAAGAAAGCACTAAAGTTACCTTAAAGGCAGATAAAGGTGCAGTGGGTGAGAGGAATCAAAACATCTGTTATCTTAGAAAGCAACTGGGGATAAGCTTTGATACAGTATAGATGAATTTCACGTACATACTATGCAAAAATCGCTATAGAAGCCCTGAATTCTCCATTCATGGGACTAAACAAACAGTAAAAAAATACATAAATAAAACACTCATTACTTCCCATGCTACTTGCCTAACCTAATTAGTTGTAGTGTTCACAGCTCTGCTATCAATGAGTCATCTCACTGGATTTTGAAAGACAGAAAAAAAAAGGCCATGACAGTGGGTATAAATTGAAGTTGTTTATATTCCAACCTGTTTGTTGACTATGATTAGTAAATTAGGGTTTAATGAGACTGGATGATAAATTTATCTTCTAAGGCACAGGAAGACTTTTATAGGACAGAATTGATGGAAATGGCTGCTGAGTGTGTGGGATGTGAAAGGGGGAGATGTCAAATTTGAATGCATCTTTCCTAAGTTGGGCATTTGGGTGAATGGTGATTGCATATAGGAGAGAAAGCAATGTGCTGACTTTAAAAATGTAGTAAGAGCTTCAAGCCTTCCTGAGGCTAGTCAATTTTTACCTGGTTCTCCTGTCACAAAAGTTAGCCATGGCTGAGATACTTTATAGCCTACTAAAAAGAAACCTTCCAAAACGTTAAAGAGCACTCTGTGTATTTCCATTCCAGTGACTAGAAATCACTTCTTAGCAATGAATTTTCACTGTACATTGAGGGACCTTTTACCTTAGGGCCAATGTGATGACCAAGCTTAGGTATAAAATGCCAGCCAGTCCTATTGCTTACTGCCTAAGCTGTCACTGTCACCATGCACAAGATCTGTGTAGCAAAGGAATATTATTGATTAAGCCAAAATGAATAGGAAGAACAATGAGATTCTATCTTCCACTAAGTTAACCAAGGAACTCTACTAGTGCCTTTATGGTCACACCTTTATTATATATATGGATAACACTTCAGTTTAGGGACTAAAATCTGTTAGGTTTAACCTGCAATTAAGGTGCCATATAGTCAGTCTTGAAATCTTGTTTAGTGGTTTCCCAAAATTGTCCAAATACTCCCTAGGAATATTAATCAAAGCATTCACCCAATGCCTGCAACATTGGCCTCCAGTTTATATTTCTTTCCTGCAGGAATGCAGTTGTAGTTTTCCAGTTTCTTGTATGCAATTTTGTAAACCTCCAAAAATCCATGGTTGAAAAAAAAAAAGGTGTATAAATAAATCAATACAAATTAGCCCTTACTTTGGTCTTTGAGACCAAATTCAGAGCTAGAAAAATAGCAAATATCTATATCTACATAAGTTTTTTTCTTTTCATTTTTTGAGTCCTCATGTGAGAACTTTATGCTCAAATAACAATCAGATGCGAAAACATCTGGAGCCACTATTTCTACTGGAAGATCTGGAGTCTGAAAGCCTCTCTACCCTAACCTACTGCTGTAGGTGACTCTATCTCAGTGCTGGCATTGGTCTGAAGACTTGACTCTCTAAGATCATAAAGGAAATGTGGAAGGCATTTCTAGTCAAGATTTGACAGACATTAATTAACCCTTGTACAATCTGTCGACATGAGTCATTTGTCCATAAAGAACACTGTTTTAGGCAAAATTGCATTGTTATTACAGAAGACAAAAATTGTATTGCTTTGCCATGCTACATAGAACATACCTGGAAATATCTACGTGGAAACATTGGCTTGATACTTTCACATACAAATGTTTGGAATATATTATGTAAACACCCACACACAGAGGAATATAATATTAGCCAAGCTCTTCAGCATATATTTCTGAAGTTACCTAATTTTCAATAGAAAAACACAATCTATTTCAGAATAACTCCAAAGGAAATTATTATTTTAGGTGCTTTCTTCTAAAATATCTAAATGATCTTTCATTAAATTAATCCATTCAGTAATTATATTGTTGTGCCAGTTGTGCAAAATAAAACGGTAGCCCTTTTCATGATGATGAATCTGTATTTACTTAAGTTTAAAAATTTTGTATGAAGAAGCACCTTTTTTAAGCTCTCACCACAAATAGCCAGTTTGAAATGATGATAGAGATTATCAAGGATAAACATCAGTACTTCTTTAGAATAGACTATCCATATTTCTTGTTATAGCCCATCTTTCTTGCCTAAACATAGGAATCAGAGCCTCTGTATTGTCCAACTCCAATAAGCATCATTTACACTTCCGTCTAAGTGAATGGCACTCCCAGAAGTTGTGCAGTTCACAGCCTGCACAACCACACAGAGCAATTCTGGAAAGGAATCGCTGCTACTTAATGAAATCTCAGAATTTTCTCAAACGTGCCTACTCAAATGTCCATATCATTTACGCAGTAAAATTTAAAAAATACAAAATCCATTTATTATACACTTTTGGTCATTTGTACCTTAGGAGTCTGCTAAAACCACAAAAGTAAACTATTATGGATTCCTGGAGTTTGAGGATCAGATCCTTTGCTCAAATACCTCAAAAGGAGAGATGTTGAAAATCAAAACATTTAAGCAGTCATCTTCATGGATTGACCAGGGGATCCTCAAGGAAGAAACTTCACAATATTCTATCCTGCTTAAGTTTGAGTCCCTTTAGAGCACCTTGAATTAAGGGTGAGTTTTCACCACTTTGTTGGGCCTTCACATGGTGTAAAGGTAGAGAAAGTGTATCACTGCTCTCCTGTAATGTCAACAAGCACTTCTCATGGGAGAAAGGAAAAAGACTCTACTCTCATATTTAAAATTGATATAATCACGAGGCTAAAATCAAGAACGTACTTTCACTCTTGCCCTGACTGCCCCTCCCTAGTTGAATGACTTAAGCCCTGTCTCTTGTGTTCCTAAAATTAGTGGTTCCCAAATCTGGCTGATGACTGCAGATATTTAACAAATTTGTTGACAATATAGTTTCCTGGACTTCATCCCCAGATATTTTTATTCAGTATGTTAAGGAATCTGTATAAGAAATTTATCAAGAGACTTCTGAAAATTAGATTTGAAAGAATAACTGGTCCATATGATTTTTAGAGCCCCTTCAGAAACCAAAAATACATTTCTGTGTTTGAATCCCCTCCATTTCCCACCAATAGTGAAAAATGCATTGTATGCACAAAGATGTTTATAGCACCTTTATTCACAATGGGCAAAACTTGGAAGTAACCAAGATGCTTTTCAGTAAATGAGGGTATAAACTTATGGTACATCCAGGCAATGGAATGTTATTCAGCACCAAAAACAAATAAGTTATCAAGCCATAAAAAGACATGGGGGAAACTTAAATGCATATTTTTAAGTGAAAGAAGCCAATCTGAAGGGGGGCTACATATTGTATAATTCCAAGAATATGACATGCTACAAAAGGCAAAACTATGGTGACAGTAAAAAGATCAGTGGTTGCCAGAGGTGGGAGAGGAGGAAGGCACAAATAGGTGGAGCACAGAGGATTTTTAGGGCAGTGAAACTAGTGTGGATGCTACCATATCTTGTATACATGTAATTATACATTTGTCCAAATGCACAGAATGTATAACACCAAGAGTAAACCCTAATGTGAACTATAGACTTTGGGTGAAAATGAGGCATCATTGTTGGATCATCATGTATAACAAATGTACCACTTGGGGGGATGCTGACAGTAGGTATGGCTGTGCATGTCTGGGGGATGGTAAGGAGAAGAAATCTCTTCATTTTATGCTCAATTTTGCTGTAAACCTAAAACTGTTCTAAAAAACAAGGCTTATTAAAAATGCATTGTTCGATACAATAGGAGTCAAAAAAAAGTCATTAATTTTTCATAGATTTTAAAAATTTTTTAGAAAAAGATAAAAATGATGTTTTAGGCAAAACCTTGGTTTTTATTTTCCACATCATCAAAATTAGGTCCTTCCCTTAAGTTAGAGATAATTAATGTAGGGTTAAGACAGTTGATTATGGCTGTACTCTTCGATGTAATGCAATCATCCCTTACTATGCTAAAATAATCAGCACACACTTTAAGGAAAGCTTTCTGTAGCTCAGGCAGTATGAATGTGAGGGAGAGGAAGAACAGAGCTTCTTTTTCTTGACTTGGTTTGTTTGTCACTGTAAAATTTAGGTGAAGGATGCTCATTGAGTGAGGACTCCAACACTCTCAACAGAAAGCACATATATTATTCTTATTCAATATGTAGAGAGAAAACACATCTCCCAAACTATGATATTTAAATTGTTCTTTTCTTAAAATGATGCTTTTTCAGTCACCTTGGAAAGATGTGCAAATGCAAATCTAAATCCCATATGCAGTAATGACTTGGTTGAGACAAATACTATTCCCTCAAGCTATGCTGGTTTGGGGGAAAAAAAAAATTACTCTTCTAGTAGGAAGATTGCAATGGCTCTGCTCCTAGGAGAAAAAGAGGGGGAAAAGTCAGACAGATAAGATATTCTTATTTATAACATGTAACAAGCTACGTTGTAAGACATAAGCATCTTTCTGATGACTTATCCTGCTGATCAGTGTACAAAAGAGTTTATTTTTATAATTACTACAGGTGGAAAAACAATAAAATTATACTTTAGGCTAATGCACTCTCACCCTTATTATCCCTTTTTTTGTATGTGTGTCTTCCCTGAAGCTATTTTATAACAATATAAAAATCGCAGAAATATGGCATTGCAGAAGCCTGACCAGATTTCCTAATTATCTGTCATGACTCAAGACTGCAGTGAGAAATTAGCTCTCTTGGGAAAGAAAAAATTTGATGAAACTTAAAATAATAGAGAGAATCTTATGATGTCTCTCTTCAACAAGCTGAGAAAGAAATCTATCCATTCTTTGTAGGATCACCCTAACTTTCTCATTTCTTTATACATATATATACACACACACACACATATATATGTAAATATATATAAACTTCTGCTATGGAAAGGTATATTAATTATATTCCTCAAAAAATGAGATGTTGTCATGGAAAGATTCATTCATTTCATTAATCAAATTTTATTCATCACCAATTCCAATCCATTCTATCTTTTTCATTAATGTACATAATGATTGTACTAAATTAACATATACATAATGAATAAGATATATGATCTTGGAAGGTATATCTTTATATTTATCAATGACATCTGTATTTATATATACATATTAATCTGTAACTATCTATACCTGTGTCTATCAACATACTCACTTCCTTTACCTCCTTATTTCGCAGCCTCCCTTGTATTTAGATGTGCCCACACGAGTGAATTCTGGCCAACAGAATGTGGGCAAAAGTCATATGCACCTGTCTAAGCAGCTTCCATGTGTTATTTTTTTCTCTCTCTTTCGTCATCCTTTGGATGAATAGCAGCTCACATGGTGACTATAGAAGCCACAGTTTGAAGATGACAAAACCTTTATCAGACTGGATCCCTGAGCCTCTGTGGATCTTAGAACTCATCCTTCAATACATATTGATGAGTACACCCTTACAGGAGCAAGAAAACTTCTAGTTTATCAAGCCACTGCATTTTAAAGTTTATACGTATTCCATTTACCTCTTTATTTATTTCACTATAAGGAACCATCTTTTGAGGGTTATGTGGTATTTGTGTTGTCAAATCTTTGCATCAATTCTTGAGTTTTGTAATTCAGGTAAGGTGTCTGGAAAGCCAGTCTCTAGGGAAGACGATTGTTTTCCTCTTATCCTGGCTCACCGGGACGGGGTTGGATGCTGGACTTCTTGGACAGCTTCGATGCCAGGTTGATCCTTCAACCATCAACTCCACAGTCAGAGTACTGCCTTTAGTAGTTTAAGGCAAACTACCTTAACCGAAATAAACTATGTCGGTGTGGTGATATCATGTGTCTTGAGTACACTGACAGTCTTTAGGTAAAAATATTTGCGAAGGACCTCTTTCAGCAGATTAAATGGCACCTTGTTTCCAAAAGCAAAACCAAAACCAAAACAAAAGCAATCTCTTATGAAAAAAATGGCCTTCTGTCAAGCTAAATCACAAAAGCCTCTGCAGAGTATATCCACCCTACCCTAAATCTACATGAGGACTCCCATGCACACTGACAGTTTAGGAAAGCACAGGAATATGGGATGCGGTAGTTTGAGGGTTTCCCATGAACTGTGCTGGTAGTGTACTTATTTTTTAATAGATTTTAATTTTAGAGCAGTTTTAGGCTTTCACAGAAATTAAGGGGAAAGCATAATGAATTCCCACCTATCCCTTCCCCCACAACTCAATTCTTCCTATTATTAACATGTTGAATACCTATGGTATATTTTTTTATAACTGATGAACCAATATTGCTACATTATTATTAACTGAAGACCACAGTTGACATCCGGGTTCACCACGTTGTACAATTCCATGGGCTTTGTCAAATGCATAATGTCATGTATCCCCCATTACAGTATCTAACAGAAGTTTCATTGCCCTAAAAATCCCCTGCACTCCACTTATTCAACCCTCCCCATGAACTCCTGGAAAACACTCATCTTTGTAGCTCCTGTATACTTTTGCCTTTTCCAAAATGTCACATAGCGGAAATGATATGGATATATAGCCTTTCAGACTGGCGTCTTTCACTTAGCAACATGCAGTAAAGCTTCCTCCATGTCTTTTTGTGGGATGATAGAGCATTTCTTCTTATCACTGGATAACATTCCCTTGTATGCATGTACTATGGCTTTGTTTGTCCATTTACCTATTGAAGGATATCTAGATTGTTTCCAAATTTTGGCAACTATGAATAAAGCTGCTATAAGTACTGATGTGCAGATTTTTCTACAGACGTATGTTTTCAACTAATTTCAGTAAATACCAAGGAGTGCAATGGCTGGCTGGTGTAGAAAAATTATCTTAGCCTTGTAAGAAACCATCATACACTTTTCCAAAGAGGCTGTACCACTTGGCTTTCCTACCAGCCATGAATGACACCATTCCTGTCGCTCTACATTCTCATCAGCACTTGATGTGATCAGTGTTGTGGTACCTCGTTGTTTTAATTTATAATCACTAATGACATATGATGTTGAGCATCTTTTTACATGCTTATTTAGCATTTGTCCATCTTTATGAGTTCAGATCTTTTGCCCATTTCTATTGGGTTGTTTTCTCATTGCTGAGTTTTAAGAGCTCTTTGTATATTTTGAAAAAAAGTCATCTATCAGATATAAGTTTTTCAAATACTTTCTCCCAGTCTGTGGCTTGATTTTTATTCTCTCAACAGTATCTTTCACAGAGCAGATGTTTTTATTTTAATGAAGCCCAAATTATCAATTTTTCTTTCATGTACTGCGGTTTTGTACTTGTTCACTAAAAAGTCATTGTCAAATCCAAGATAACCTATGTATTCTTCTATGTTTTCTTTTGGTATTTATGTTTAATCTTAAACAGTTACAACTTTCATACCATTGGGGGGATATAAAGCTATGAGTTCATGACTTACCTACCAGATTTCACATAATTTTGATGGGTTCATCACATTTCTGACATATACAATATTTCCCTGAGAAATCATGATCTGTTTGTTGAAAAAGGAAGCATGTTTTTTCTCCTGCCAGCCTAAATTTGTAATTTTTTTCTGAGTCCTTAAGGAATATCTTGGGAATGAGACAGTGCATATTTACTCTTCGGAATAAAAGGGGTGAGGGGTTCATCCTTGGAACCATGATATTGGTCACTCACTATACTCCCAGAAGCCATGGTCATTTTATACCTGGTTTATTAAAAGCTTCCTTTTATAAGAGTGGGGGAGGGTATAGCTCAGTGGTAGAACACATGCTTAGCATGCATGAGGTCCTGGGTTCAATCCTCAGTACCTCCATTAAAATAAACAAACAAACAAACCTAATTACCTTTTCCTCCTCCCCCCCCAAAATAACAATAAATTATTGGGGAGGAGATAGCTCAGTGGTAGAGTACCTGCCTAGCATGCACAAGGTCCTGGGTTCAATCCCCCCCAGGACCTGCACTTAAAATTAAGTGAATAAATAAACCTAATTATCTCCTCCCCTAAAAAAAAAGGCATTCTTTTATAAGAGGGAAACATTCTACCTGAACCAACTATTGACACTAGCAATGAATAAACTGCTGACATTTTCCTCAAGGAATAACTCAAAGATCATTAGCCAAAGCTCAAGAAAGGCCAGGTACACATCCTCACCAATATGACTCAAGAGAAGAAAGAGATCAAGTTAAAGAGACTGCTATCCCGTCTAGTGACAAAGTGGATCTTTAAAGAGAAAGGGGCAGATATTAGCAATTGGACAATTCCTAATCTTGACAATTGTATGTTTACCTCTGAAAGTCATGACTATATAATAAGGCATAATGAGTCTAATTTTTGACATAGCCATTGTTCAAGATAATCTCAGAACTATTCTTTGAAATTATGCTTTTCAAGGCATTTATAAGATGTAAAAGAGAAATAATTCAACTTTTTTTAATCATGCCTCAAAATAATGATTATTGGAAAACAAAGTAATTAATAAAGTTACTATTAAAACATAAGACAAGCAAACTATTAGCTTGATCATTCTCAGATTCAAAAAAAAAGAGTCTATGAATGCACAACACCAAGAGTGAACCATAATGTAAACTATGGGCTCCAGGTGATGATGACCTGTCAACGTAGGTTCATCAGTTTTATCAAATGTCCCATCTGGTGGTGGTCCTGATCATGGGGGACACTATGCATGTATGCAGTCAGGGAGGCACGTGGAAAATTTCACACCTTTTACTTAATTTGGTTATGAAATTTAAACTGTTGTTAAAAAAAGTCAATAAAAAATTTTAAAGGACCCATATACAACCATATGATATGATTAATGTTTAAATAAAGTTATTGCTATATATATATATATATATGTATATGTGTGTGTATATATATATATATGTATATATGTATATATGTATATATATATATGAAAGTACTATTAACAGGTTTAGTGAGTAACTTTATTCCTCACCAAATGAAAGGATATATTAATTTTTCCTCCTGGTTCATCACATCTGGTATCTTATTCACTTAATTTTTCCTTTTTTACTCAAACTGACAAACACTTTCACATCACCAGTAACGACTGTACAGGATAACGTTTCTGGGACTTATCCCTCTCTCAAATAATTATAAAGAAATCGACATTCTGTGCAGGTACCTACTCCCATTACAACACTACGCTTTTCTCTCCTGATGGAGTTAGTGCTGTTAGAACTCATTTCCCTGAGGTCTATTTCTCCTTTTCACTTTTTCAGCAGACTCTTAGTCTCCCTTTCTAATTTAAATGATAAACTCAGGGGATGGGACTGTGTCTTACCCTATATCAACTAGATGTTCAATGAACATTATTCATTATTATTATTAAAATTCATAATGATGTCAGACTTGGCCTAATCAATTTTAATTCAGCTTAATCTAGTTCAACTAATTTTAACTTAGAAGGTGCTGCCCTGATTTTTTTTAGCCTAGATTTCCAATTTAGCTCGGCAATAGGTTCTTCATTTATTTATTTATTTATTTAGCCTCATAAATTTCTTCTATATGCAAGAAGTTGTCTTTGTGCTATTGCTAAGGTGCATTTTATCTGACAAGTGCTTTCAAAATATTCTGATGTCCTTGCTCATTCAGAAATAATACCCACAGCTTTTCACGTTAAAGCTGATTTTTCTGCCAGGGAACTGGAAGACGCTAACAGAAACAAACTCACCTCTGAGAGTCACAGTGACTGTTAGAACTAAGAGGGTACAACCTAATTGTTTCTGTGCTGTCCAGAAAGCTCTCCTGTTGCAGTGTGGAAGATGGATTGAGCTGAACAAGAGTGGAGACAACAAGACGTATCTGAGGACTACTGAACTTCTCCAAGCTCGTGATGACAAGGGATTGCACAAAGCTCTGACAGTAGAGGCACAGAGGTTTGGGTGCAGACATTGTCAGGAGCAGGAAAAAGAGCAATCGCTGATGAACAGGAAGTAGATCTGAAGTTGAGAGAGGGGTCAAGAGGCACACGTGGCAGTAAGTGACATGGGAGAGGCTGCAAGTCTGTGGGCGGGTGTGAAGGTGTGAGCGGTGGGTATGATCTATTTGAGAAATGAAAATTTGGAAGAGTTGACAGTCACCTCTTCTTAGGAAAGGACGGTGGCCCTCAAAGGGAGGAGGGTGACTTGAATACAAAATAAAGAGGGTAGAGGTTGAGAAGATAGAAAATGTCAATATTTATGGAAACAAATTAAGAAATAGAAATCAAAGACCTCTACCGAGTAGGAGGGAACAAAAAAATAGGACAATGAGAAAAACATCAAGTTAGATAAGCCTTCTGTTATTTCATCATCAGAGGCTCTTGGAAAGGAGAACAGCACAGGATAGTGACCCTCTCGGATGTGCCATCTCTCAAGAGCAATACTAATTTACAAGGGATGGTAAACAGCTGATAACGCAGCTGAGGTGGTTTATTTAGCTGGTAGGCACGGGTATATGTCTACAGAAGTTTGAGGGTAGTATCTTTCCTGATAAATTCGCCTGTAAAAAGTATTGGGATGTCACCTAAAGTAGCTTTCTCTACTTCCTCCTCCCTCTTATCTACCTTACACTGAGCATTTTGTTGTTCACTCCTTCATCCATCTCAGCTGTTGTCTTCTTAGTCTTTAGGCAAATATATAGTGACGCCTCAGCTGATGAAGTGTTGAAATAAGCATCTGCTCATTCACATCCCGTCGAAACACAGACTAAAGCCTCAAGCGTTTTCAGCTGACAAGTTCTTTGCAGCAAGGCAAAAAACGTGATATTTAGCAGCATAACATACGAAGATTTTCCTTTGGGTTCTGTAATTTCGGCAATATCACAACCATGCCTATCAGACTTTTTTGATCCTCATGTGAATGGTCAAAATGAAGTCAGTTTGATTTATTTTGAATAAAACAAAGGAATAGTAAAAAAATCTGTGCTTTCCAGAAGCAACAAATATTTGATCGGGGATGGCGTGGATGAGAAAACTCAAAAGAAAATTTCAAACTAAGGATGCCACCAGGCTCATCTACAACAGAGAGGATGAGAGGTTGCACACAGTAGGGAATAGAGCGCTAGACTTGTATTGAGAATCATGGTGTTTCACTCCTGATTCATGTGTAAAAAGTGGAATCAATGATCTTCACTCCACTATCAGTATCTCTAAAATGTGGGTGTTTGATTTAAGAGCTCTGAAAGGAAGTCACCCAGAGACTCATGGAATATAAGAGGTAAGCAACAAATTCTAGCTGCCCTCCTCAAATTAAAATCTTAACATGCTATGATTTTAGAGCTATTAGTCACATGCAAAAGTTGTGTTAAGGTCGACTAGACCATGATGCATTTAAATACCAACTTCATAGTAAATAGAAAAGCAACTCTGTACTCTCACTCCTTTCCTAATGTCTTTCATAGTAATAATTTTGAGTGTAATGTTTTGGCTATTAGGGAAATGATCATATTATAAAGCCAGGTCATGACATGAGCAAGCATTTTTTTTACCCCTTTAGCATCGTCAGAAATAATAGTGTAGATGGTCGAACCAATAGTTTCCACAGTGTAACCCCCAAACACTTGAGCTCAATTATTAAACACTGTAAAAGATAAAGCAAACAAGTACAAAAACATGCCTATACATTCATTTACATTTATGCTATGAGAACATATAATGTGTCAGCTTTTGAGCAAGAGATCAGCTAGACATGGAGTTTAAAAATGGTCTTTGAACAGTGGCTGGCATGGGGCTTTGTGTGTGGCGTAAACACCTATTGTACTACATTGCATTGGTTGAGATCAATTGAAATCACAGAACCAAGTCCTAGCCCAATAGGCAGTAGAAGGCTTGGGTTGATGAGCCCACTACACCTTTCAAGTTCAAAGAGAGACTGTGGGTGACTCCGTTAAGGTTGATTGGTGGAGCAAAGCTGCAAGGTAGTCAACAAAGAAAAAAATAGAGAAAACTTGGTAACAACTGAAAAGTAAAATCAAAGGCGATGCCTTGACCTGAGCTTACAGAGGCTGGGAAAATCTGCAATGGTGTTTTTCACTTCATCCATAACACATGCTGTTCTTCTCTGGTCCTGAAAATAGCATGTGACCTATGAAGCATCCTATTAGCTGTTTCAGGAAAGCACATTTTCTTCTGAAAAGAAATCGGTTTAAAGAATCAAAGAAACAAGTACAAACACAAAGCCAGCACACTGGGGTCCACACTGGGCACTCATTCAAAATGTCATGTCATTGGGACATGTCTCCCGTTTTTAATGGTGCTTCACTTGGGTCTAATCACATTCAAACCCTGCTGGGTTGCATGCCATTAGATGCTTTAAAAATGTATAGCCAAGACACAACTGAAATAAAAAGCTCACACGAGCCAGCAGCTGAAGCATAGAAAGAAGAAGCCTCTGGGATTTTATTTTGTCTGGTGCATCTGACTTACAAGGTGATCTCTGACTTGCTGCCCACCTGCGCTGTTCCCTCATTGTTAAAATAAGAGTGATCATTAGAAATGATTGATGAACTCGGGCTGTCATATCTCTTTCCTTTATATTACATTCAGGAGCCTGTTTTAGGAAATCAGACCAACAGCTTTTATCGTCTTCTTTCCTTTCCCATTACAACATGAAAGTCATTGGGAAGACATTTCCAAATGTATATTTTTACCAAAATGGGAACCGTGCTTATTTCTCTGTTTTCCAGGCACGCCATTGTTCTGAGAAGTTTCACATGAAAGGATGGTATAAAACTTTCTTCCCAAATATTTCAAATGGTGCATTTGCCTGTTCTGATCGTTTTAGCTTTGTAGGAGGACATATTAAATTGTATGTGCACATCAAACGGTATTACGTATCTTTAGGCAAGTACATGGGAATAACAGGCCCTTTGATTATATCCCCCTGAAGTTGGAACACTTGCTTGTGAAGTCTTTGCTATGTTTTAAATTTTTTTTGACTGTTGACATTCAAATGGAATTGAACCAAGAGTTTTCCAGTTAGAAGAAGGAAAAAGATAAAATTGAGAGAAGCCAAGGGAGCTTGTGACAGTGTGTGACAATCTCCCAGCGAGGCTGCTTCCCCATCCCAGCTGTCAAAGTGATGTCATCAGAAACAAAGTGCATTTTGTGATAAACGCCATGGGGTTAATGTGGCTCACAAAAGATACTGTATTTTTCCTCTCTGGTTTCCTCTAAAAGAAATCTTTGTATGAATCGCCTTAATGTTAGCTCGTTCTCAGAAGAGAAAGGGAAACACATACACATGTGGACTCATCAAGTCTGGGTGATGTAGTTAAGAGGTGACCACATTATGATTTATTTCCCTAATCCCAGAACGACTACACATTAACATGTTTTGCCCTGAATAACCGAATGTGACGTGAACTATGAGAGAACATATTGGAGGTGCAGACAGCTCTTCCCAAAGTAAATTAAAATGGCATAGGTTTCAAAAAACACTCCTGTAGGAGGCTACATTTCATCTGTGGAACTCAATCTGTGCTACTGACAAAATCATCAGAGATCAAGGACAAAAGTGGGACCCACTGAGTGAGCTGGAGGCTGGAGTCCAGAGGCACTGGGCCAAAACATGTGGGAGGGCTAATGAGACACTGTGGACCTGCGGCCACTGGATGGGCACAGAGGGGGCTCGTGAGACCTGGTAAGAGACCGCCTCGGAGCAACAAGATTTCAGCAGATCAAAGGGGCCTCCCCGGCCACAGCGCTACTGATGGAGGGGCGGGTGCTGCTCGAGATGAGTGGTGCTGGATCACAACAAACACCGTGAGGGTCCATCAACCTCTGGCCTCGCTCCAAAGTCATGAGCCCACCAAGCCTCAACAAACACTCCTCAATTTGGCCAGTAACCATGGAGCAATAGCCTTCCAACATCCTTCTAGGAAGCTACAACTTTAAAATGATAGGGTGATGTGACGTGTGTAATGGCAGGACCACCTGACCGTCTTCTCTCAGCCAAAGACTCCCTTCCTTGGGTTAATTCCAGGCTCAGATGAGACCCCAAGAGAACTGGGCTGTTAGTTGTTACACTATGTGAATAAACTATTGATGACTAGATATGAAGGTAAGGTGACTTCTGCTGGAGGACCAAACTAAAGGAGAGCAAGAGATGCTCAGGCTGCACTTTGGAAACTAATATTTTAGCACTATATTTAAACATTTTCCCCCCAATACCAGGGAATAGGGTCAGTGGTGAAGCGAGAAGAAGTCCTAGTGGCAAACGACTTCTAACCTTTACTCAGCCCAACCTCCTTGCCCAGAGGTCCCTGTCCCAGTGGTTGCTGCATTGTCCATCCCCTTCCCATCCACCTCTGCTGTCCCCTTCTGTCCCTAGGATGAGTATAAGTCTTCTCACCTAACTACCACCACTGTGGCACTAGCAGTGTGAGACCTAGAGGCTGGAGCACGCCCCTTAGATACCACTGCTGTGGCACTAGCAGTGTGAGACCTAGAGGCTGGAGCACGCTCCTCTGGTGCAGGCATCAGCATCCCCTGGAGGGCTTCTTAAAACTCAGTGCTGGGCTCCATCCACACCGTGTCTGAGTCTGGATGTCTGCAATGGGGCCAGGGAATGTTCAATTCTTACAAATCCCAGGGAATGCTGATGCCGCTGCCTTACAAGATTATCTCAGACTATAATTGTCTCCTGCACTACTCTATTATGTAAAAATGAAGTCCCAGAGCTGAGAAGACTGTAGAAAATATCTAGTTCAAATGTCTTCTTTGAGAGGAAACTGAGTCCCAGAACGGTTAAAGAGTATAACAAACACCACAAAGAATTCAGCTACCTGATTTCCAGTTAAGAGATACTTTCATGGTATTTCCTACTTCATAGCTTGTCATATTTTCGATGCACTTAATTCCTGCAAAGTTCTATGTAATTTATATTGGTTGCATAAAATATTATGGGAGGTTTTAAAAAGGGAATATGACCCCTCCATGGTAAACATCAAATTAGGGATCAAACTCTTAAGTTTAAAATGATCACTTTTAAATTAAATTTTGAAGGTAAGTTCTTTATTTTTAGAGGAACTGGACTATTCTTGGGTATTCAGAGAGAACAAAACGTTTGAATTTGTTGGGTCTGCCACAATAAGGTTTATTTGTTTTGTTTTTTGGTCAGCAGCCTATATGTTCAATTTCACTATTAAAAAAAGCTAATACTTTTCTGACAACATGTCTTTCTTTCACCAATGCTGAATTTCAGGTTTATTTTTGTGACATCTCTGAGTCATCCTGTGTGTATGTGTACGTGTTTGTGTTCATGCTGGAAGAGGCTGTAAAGGAGCCAGAGCAATGCAACAGTGCTGTCTCTTTTGTGGCTTTATTTTCTTTTTTCAGTTGACTATTCTTGACAGATGTTATTTCAAATCTATTCCAATTTTTCCAAGACAGAGCTAGTTCTTTGGTTGTATCTGCAACTGAAATTGAAGCTAGACTCATGTGATAGGGGGCAATGGATCACTTATAAAATACAAACTCAAACTGCAGGGACAAATGTCAATGACCATCATCTACCTGAAAACCAAGGTACAGATTGGGACAGTTCCCCGATATCTTATTCCAGATGACTGAGAAAGATTTCCATGGAGTTGTTCTTGGGAAGACATGGGTTTTCAAGGGAAAAAGTTTGAAATCATGAATTTTTGTTTGGTTTTGTTGTTTTGGTTTTGGTTATTCTCACTGCCAAAGATGGACATGTCCTCATGTCAGAGAGCTAGGTTACAAACATCTTGCTGCTTTAGGTGAACACCTGGGACAATGAGAAGTGCAAGAAGCAGGGATTCTTCAGAAAACACACTCCTACTGGACAGTGGCAGGTGTTTCTTCTACTGTCTTAAGTACTTCCTTAGAGTTGCCAATTATTTTCAGTCCATCTAAACTACTGGCATCCTTAGTTACCTAGCAGCTATGAATAATATTCCTTTGAGGTTACCTATAGTTACAGTGATTCAGATGCTAATTCTTGAAGCCATCTCTCTTATATAATTTTTTTTAAAAAAGAAGCAGCATAAGGACTTCATATGTTTTGTTATGTTGTGGATTTAATTGGGGCTTCTAAGAGATAGGGGGCTAAGAATGCTCTTCTTGACAGTGGAATCTCAGAATGCAGTTCAATGTCAATGACCTTGACCACCAAAGACAACAATCTATAGTCAGTTAGATTTCACATCTCTGACATTGTCCTTGAGAATGCAGCTTTGGAATAATGGAAAGAACCTTGCGATCTCATCTGGTTACAGACAACTTAGCCTATGAAAATAAATACTTAAATAACCAGGGACAAATGTCACATTCTTCTTGAAAGATTATGAAAAGAATCAGTTCTGAGTTAGTTCTCTTTTAATAACTAACAAAATGAATCTAATAAATAGAGGACTTGGGGATCCTTGGCCCAAGGAAGCTTATCATTTAGTAGCAGCAACGGCCATGTAACTAGGTATTAATTTAAAGTGGAGGCAATGAGTAAACATTTGTTTATATTCCAATATAAATAAAATCAAAATGCTGTGGAAAAACAGACAGGAGCGATTAAACTTACCCAGGTACTACTGGAGGAAGGTGTCAGGAGAAGGTAGCATTTAAGCTGAATTTTTAAGGATGAAACCATCTTTGGTAGGTCAAAAGAGTTCTGGGAAAGCTGTCAAGAGCTCGGAAGATGCACGGATTTGTCTGGGAAAATGGTGGATGGAACCAGAGCACAGAACTAAGCCAGGTGAAGAAGTGAGGCTAAATGTATTGGAAAGCCAATACATCCAACTTTGAATGTCATGTTAGAGAATCTGAAATTTACTCTTCGGGCGGCTTCAATCCACTGATGGCTTTGAGCAGACGTACAACAGCATGGTTCCAATGCTCTAGGTGCATTAGGTTGGTGCTAAATAGCTCCCTGAACTCACCTCCCACCGCTTGTTCTCATTCCAGTCTTCAGCCATGAACCCACCATGCATGCTCCCACCACTGCATCTTTGAACTTGTTTCTTCCAGGAAATCTCTTTCCCCAGGTATTCACATGACTTCCTCCTCATTCTATCCTGTCTTTTATTTCTCTGTGCAAATGTCACTCTGTCAATCAAGCCTCCTTTTCTGACTCTAACAGTACAACCGCCTCCTCTGAAGCCCCATCTCTCTTCTTTGCTACATTTTCTCTGTAGAACATGTCACCATCTGAGATGCATTCAATAGCATCGCCCTACACTCTACTCTCCACGAGGGCAGGGATTTCTCCTTTTTTTCCCTGCTGTGTTCACTGCCCCAGCATAGGGCTTAGAGCACACTTGAGGCTCAACAAATACTTGTGAAGTGAATGAGAAAAAGACAGAGAAGGGGCATGGCTCAGCCAGCTCTGGCTGCCGTGACAAAATGCTAAAGACTGAGTAGCTTAAAAAAACAGAAGTGTATTTTCTCACATTTTGGAGGCGGGACGTCTGGGATCTGGGGGAGAGCATCATCAGGCTCTGATGAGATCCCTCTTCCTGGCTTGCAGAAGGCAGTCCTCTTGCAGTGAGAGGGAGAGGGGGAAGCTCTATCATGTCTCCTCTTACAAGGATACACATCCTTCTCGCATGAGCTCAGGTAAAGTGAATTTCTTCCCAAGACTCCACCTCCAAATACCATCCTGTGGGGGTTGGGGCTTTCATGTGTAAATTTTGTGGGGACACATTCAGTCCATAACAGAGCAATCTGAGAACAGAGATGGGAGATGAGTGGGATGGTCTCTGATTTCAAGGAGGAAATACTTCTGGGCAGCAGTGAGCCGACCGCCACCTCAGTCCCCAACCATCCTGACAACTGGCAGTCTCAGAGGAAAAGTGGGGATGACTCTAACAAAAGGATGACTATAACATGTCACAAATTAAAATAGATTTTAGATAGAGTAAGGGTGGGGATGTAGGAAAGAGGCCTGGAGAGCCAACTGGCAATAAGTAGAGGTGACAAGAGAAAAATCCCTATGCTAGTCAACCACTACTTTGGAAGGATGAGAGACAATCAGATAAAGGAGAGAAGAAAATCTCTGCAAGACTGCGCTGTGGGACACCCCCTCCTTCACTCCCTACCAGAGGTAGAAAGCAGAGCCATCCCCGAGTCCTGGGGTGGGAGGTGACAATGTGGGCAGATCTGCAGTATGGCCCTCAGGACCAGGTGAGAACTTGGCACCAAGGCCAGAAATGAGAGTCCAGAGTAGAGAGAATTCTTTTTTTTTTTTCTGGGAAATGTCTATACTGAACAAAAAACTAGCCCAGCTGTGCTTTCCACTAGAGGAAAAAACAGTAAATTACTATCAAACTATACAACTGTTATAACTATAAAAAGGTAATGGTGTCAAAACGAAGGGGCTGTCTTTCTAAATAAGAGGAATTCAGCTCTCTGAAAAAGATGTAATGGATGAAGCAGAAAACAATCATTAATTCAAAGAAGGGTTCTAAAGAAACTTGAGACAATATATCAGTTCAACTACTTCCATACATAAAGAAAAAAAATATTTATGATGTGGAAGAGAACACAAACAGGATTGTGAAATTATAGACTGGGAGGGATGCCACCACAGAAAAAAAAGGAACATAAAGGAAATGATTAACAATGTAGATGATCAATGTTAAAAACGTACCGAGAATTCACAGGAAAACGGTAAAGAGAAAATGTGAGAGACATGGAAAATAAAACAGAGATCCAATCTACATAGAAAAAGATTCAAGGAATTATAAAAATATTATTTTAACAATAATGCAAGGAGTAGTTAAAATAACTGAAGATATCCCTGTGCATACACAGTACTGATGGTGTGTATATGTGGATCACAGTGGGCCATTACACATCCTCCAACACCCTGCACCCACCCCAGCCCCTCAACGGCCACCATCTTGCCCTTTGACCTTCTCTTTCTTTTGACAATTTCCACGATCCACTCATCTCACAGCCTCTAACTCCTCATTCCTCCTCCAGGAATTGTATTTTGGGATTTTCAAATGTGCGTTGCATCACTGATGCAAGAAGGTAGTAGATGTGCAATTTTTATTACCCTAGATTTATTACTTACATGTTACACTCAAAATTAAGAGCACTAGGTGTGCTTATTTTATTAAAACAAAAACAAAAACAAATAACCAATGCTACCTTTCTTTCATTGTTTTGAAAAGTGATCTTGACTTCCAACAAAACTAAAACTGCCCTTTGTCTAATGAAAATGACCCATGAGCACTTATGAAACTATATTTCATTCTGAGCTTGCAGAGTGATGAGCTGGCTGGGCTGGAGCACTGCCTTCAAACTGTTTCTGGATATTTTCTCTCCTGAGTTTCACTGCTGGCCACCTGTCCGACTTATGAGACTTTTCAAAAAGTTGGAAGTTGAAAAATTATATTGTGATCCTTGGAATAGAAACCACAACAGAAACAAGAACAACTGGTAATTCTCAAATGAACAAAGAAGGTAGCATCTCAGGGCTGTCCTGGACTTTGAGCACAGATGTCTACTTGACCTCTGACAGTCTGTTGTGGGCCCTTGCCCAGCTCTGCAAGGAAGATGGGTGGAACCCAGCTGCTGCCTTTCCCGGTGAGGAGCCCAACATGGTTTGGAGCCACTGAAGCCACCACATCATTTGCATTCTTTGTTTCTCAAATGACTTGTATCAAG
Organism: Camelus dromedarius; assembly: GCF_036321535.1. Taxonomy (NCBI): domain Eukaryota; kingdom Metazoa; phylum Chordata; class Mammalia; order Artiodactyla; family Camelidae; genus Camelus; species Camelus dromedarius. Next base: position 6,871,936 of record NC_087461.1, read on the forward strand.
GGCCTAGATAGTTCATACTTATGGATCCTGTAATTCTAAATCTCTGATAAAACAAAACCACTATGGAGAAACAGAAAATGTTCAAACGTATATCTGAATGTGTGATGCAGAGAAGACCGTTCCCTCAGCTCTCTCTCTGGAACATCTCAGCCCAGCCCAGCTCCATCCAGCACAGCACCACACAGCTAACTGGGCCCAGCACAGCTGTCTTCTGTCCAGCTGAGAGGCAATGTTCCTCTCTACCTTGAGAGTGGGCAGTCTTCTGTAACGTGCAAAGGGATTCCCCTGGGCACCCAAACAGTCCCTTCTTTGTTAAGAGAGATTTTTGTTGAAATAAAGCAGTTTATGTTTGCTCCAACATTCAGTAAAACAGATATTTGTGGAATTTTAGTATAACATTCTTTGGTTTTGTTATTCTCATATTTTCCCTTTTTATCCTGCACAAAAGAGTGGATTAATATGGTGGACTTAAGACGCTCAAGCTATATTTGTCTAATGGGGTCCTGTATCTTTTGACTTCTGATTTCCTGGAAAACTCAGGTTAAATCAAAGAGCTCTTTTGAGTGAATCCTTTGAACACTTTCTAAACTTTGTTCTGTAAACCAAAAATACATCTTAACAACATTAATAAATGTGTTATGAGAAATAATGTTCCATAATCCAATAAATTCTGGAAATGTTTTATGCACTACTCTCTGTCGGAGAGAGGGTGCATTAAAAGCTCTGAGAAATCCTACAGAAGTATGTTTTTGTTTGTTTAACCCAGAGTAACTAACATGTATTTTACCATGGAAACCCCTCCACCTTTATAATGAAGGTCTGGCTTATGATAGTAAGTACAAATCTGATTGAAAGGGGGTAACCTGACAGATTTCTTTAAACTGTTGTTTATTATTTCTACACATATTAGAATTGTCAGCTGGATAAGAATAAAACAACCACACAGCACCTGCTCCCTCAAACTAGGAATTTTCCTTATCTGCTTATTTATGTCAAACTCAGGGCTGGAGGGATGATTCCACAACGGTAAACTTTTTTATGCTGCAGTGATGATAAAGTTGAAAGACAAGCCTGTTTTCCTAATAGCATCTCTAGTGGTATTTTTATTTTCCCTGTGTTTCCCTGGTTCCCAGAATATGACCTTTGTCTATTTCTGTCTTTTGATGATTGTAGGCATGAAGAGCCTTTGATATGGAGGGGAAAAGATAATTGCCTTGGGCCACAGAAATAAGTAGTGACTGAGTGCAGAGAGAAGATTATACATCTTGAAATCTGGTTCCCCCGGCACAGTCATCACTGCTGCCACTACCACCCCATGAAGCAGGGGAGCTCACTTATTTCTCAAACTAGTTAATAACAAAACAGAGCTCAAAAAATAACAAACCAACTCTACCCCTTCCACCTTGCTCCATTCCTGGCTAAATACATTTGACACTATCAATTTGCATTCATTATATCTGATTTATATACCTATGCCCAATCACCCAAATGTAGCCTACTTAAAACCTTTGCCTACAGCGAAACAGATTTCATGCCCATTGCATATCTGCAGCCAGGGGTGACCTGGGTTCTGATAATGTCAACATACTTAAAATCGCATTGACTGCATTATAAGCAAGTCCAAATACCAAACAGACAAAATACAAGAGAGAAATAATGTGGGACAGTTTGATAGTTTTTGCTTATTTCTTTGTTTGTTCATAGATGTGAATTTTTTTTTTCCTTTTAATTGATGGTAGGACTGTGTTGGTGCAAAAAGTCTGTAACTTTTCTGAGATCGGCACTTATGGAGACTGGATATTGGGGGATGCTTTTTGCATCCTTATGAAGAAAAACTGACTATTTCCAAACTCTATTGCTTAATCAATATTTATCTGACACATAGTTTTTTTTTTCTTTATTAGTGTAAGTAAGCTGGCAAATATCCCTCTGAAGTGCAGCCCAAGCAAAAGCCTTTTCACTAAATATTATGTAGGGAGGGGGTGGGATGACACAGGTTGGCCAAGAGAGGTGGGAGGCATCAGGCCAGCAGAATTCTTTTCTCTGAAGCAAAGCAACATATCTTTCCATGCATTTTGAGGGTCTAACATCTAGTATCTAGTTGTCTCGTGGCTTCCCAGTCTCTCTTCTGACCTCCACTGGAAGCATGTCCTCATCTCAGAAAATTCACAATTCCATGTTCCCTACCTTCTTGTACCAATCCAATGCAGGAGTGGTGCTTGGCTGATTTACAAATGGTCATTTGCTTACAAGGACTAGTGATGTGTAGCCCATGCCTGTCAGGCAAAATTTTTTGCTGTTTTGTTGGGTTTGGCCTCTTAGGGCTGGTCTTCAAAAGCTCTTTCCTGGATTTTCTGACTTTCTGAGATTACTAATAACTAAATCTGTAGACTTAGATCTAGGGAGAGCTGAACACCTTCAGCAGATGAACACAAACACTTTTGTTCAGCAACGGCAGCAGGAAGCTTGCAAGTCACCTTGAACTTTAAGAATCCAGCCCAGCTTCCTAGTCCAAGAAAGCCAAGAAACAGAACAAAACAACAAAACCCAATAAACCTGAATAGTTGAATTCACTGGCAGTGTCTGCCACTGAGTATAGTTTTGAACAAAACAAAAGATGCACAGATCACTTTTCGAGCTGCTCCAAATATTTCCAGTTTCCTTAAGAAATAGACGTGACGCTCACATAAACACATGTGCACACACTTTAAAGTAACTGATCAATTTGATTCTCCAAAGAAGTAAAAAGACCCTCCCTGACTATTTCCAACAAAGAAAACTTCATTTATTTTCATGGGTTATTTTTTAAATATCTCTTCCTTTTTAAACAAGTAACCCTATTCAGTGGCAAAGTGTATGACATTAATTAGCTACCCTTTACTTAGAAATTCTGCTTGTTTATTTATAACACTCCCAATAGTGATCCATACTTTAAATAGTTTATTCTCTGGGTGAGTTCCAGGGTTTCTACCATGGCCATACAATTTAATTCCAACTATGTTTTTTTTTTTTAATATCACTTAGGGAAAGGAGAATAAGAAAAGGTCTGAAAAGTGAAATTCTAAATTATACAATGTCTTGGGGAGAAAGAAATCAACTAGTAGTTTCCAAATCATTCAAATCAGAGTGATGTTAAGAATGGCAGCATAAAGCTCTTGATTTGTTTCTAAGATCCTTTAGTTGGAATCTTTAAAAGTGGTGAGGGGGAATTGAAAACCAGTTGTTTAAAAGGAAGGAACGGAAGCCCAGTCCCCTACATGACTGGGTCAGTAACTGTGTACAACTGTCAGACTTAAGTAAATACTTGTGACTATTGTACTTGGTCAATTATGAAGCCCCAGCATCTGAAACTTGGAAATGAGGAGGAAAATAAACAGTTGTGAAGTGCCCAGGTCAGTCCACCTAAAATGCTGTGGCCGTCCTTGGTGTTGCCCATGAAGCTTTCTAGGCAGATAGGGTCTTCCCTCCAAAGAGCATTACTATACAATGGAGTCCATTCAGTGCTCCACAGCAGGGTAAAGAATACAATATTAGTACCATATCATTTTTCCCATTGTCTATGAAATATTTGATGTGGAAATGGCTTCTTTCAACACCAAAGACCACGTGGGAAATGACCTGTTGAGCAGATGAGTTGACAGGCACGGTGGGGAATTTCATTACACCTTAGAATTTGAGTGTCATGAACAGCTCACTCTCGGCTACCCCTAACTTCTGGCAAATGCTTGGAATTGAATCTGTAAATGTTAATCAATGTTTCAGGCCTATTAAGTAAAGAAAGGCATTGCAAAAATCAAAGGACTAATGGCCAGCCAGGCTCTGTGAAGGTCTGTTCAGCTGTCAAAAGCATGATATCCGGCAAGAGAGAATATATTTTAATAAAATTCTTTCAAATTTATATAAAATGCAATGTCTTTGTTCTACCACAATACATATAATATCAGTGCCTCAGAATATTCAAACATGTTAAACAGTTTAATACTTATCTTCCCCAAAACACTAGGAACTAATATCCTTCCCACATCTTGAGAGTAAAAATGCAAAAAACTGCCTGGAGATAATCTTTTAATCATTTAAAATTTTAGCAAAGAAGCCATATTAGACTATTCATATACCCACTCCATGCCCTCACCCCAAAACAACATCAGTCAGGCATGTGTGAGAACTAAATGTAAGACACAAAAGTATAAATGTATTAAAAGAAGATAAACACTGGGGATGCTTTCCTAAGGAAGATACCAAATTGAATCCATGATGGAAAAAATCTGAATAAATAAAAATTAGAAATTTCTTTACGAAGAAAGAAGCCATAATAAAACTAAAAGCATGCATCATAGTGAAAGAAAACATTTACAAATTTTGGGTACAAATTTATACCCCAAAATATGTAAGCAAATTAATAAATCTAATAAATCAAAAGAAATACAACTACATTGAAATTTCTTTAAAAGGAAAAAGAAATAACAATGTCACATAGAGAAATGAGTTAAAATATATAAATGCAAGAAATGGTTTCCTTATAAGTAATAAAAATTTATTTTAACAAAGAATATCACACATTGATTAAACAAAAATTGCCAACATTTATTATTGGCAAGGTTATGAAGAAATAAACACTCTCTTAACTATTGGTGCAAATGTAATTGATGCTGTACTGCAAGACCATCAAAATTTAAAACACTCATACTTTTCCCAATAATATTTCACTCCTAGGAATCTATTTTCCAGACAAATGCACACATATGAATAAAATTCTAGCATTAAAGAAATATTTATTGATTGAAACCTATGTGCTAGGCGTGTTTCTAGAAGATACAGACACAGAAGAGATAGAGCAGAAATAAAAGTCACAAATCTCTGTCCCTGCCTAGATGGAACAGGAGTAAACAAGTCAAAGAAGACACACATATACATTACATATTATACATACAATAGAAGCGCTAAGGAGAAAAATCAGGAAGGAAGTACTGAGCTTAACAAATGACTGGGGATGTGCCCTGCAATTTTTGATAGGATGTACCAGGAAAGCCTCACTGTGCTGCTATTTGAGAAAAGCTTCCAGAAGGAGAGAAAAAAAAAGCCATGTAGAGATCAGAGGACTGAGCATCACAGACTGACGCTCTTAAGGGTAAGGACGCTGAGATTGGAACACACCTGTGGTGTTGAATGAACGTCAGAAACACCAGTGCAGCTGAGTGAGAAGGAAAGGAGAGGAGGTCAGGGAGGCAATGACAGCCCAGATAACGCAGGGGCTGCTTGCCCTGGGGAGTGAATGAGGGGGTAAATCCTCGCTCAGGTAAGGCTCCCGCAGGGTCACCCGACTATGGCTTTATCAAAGCCTGGGGGCAAGAACAGACCAGGGGAGACTGGTCAGGAAGAATGTACAGCATCTTTGCATGTCTACTGCAACACTGTATTAGAGAAAAAAAAAAGAAAAAACCCTAAACTCGTCAATAATGTCTTACAGATTTAGCTGAATTACCATTCTATAGGTTTTTTTTTTAATTTAAATTTAATTTTTTATAGAAATATAGTCAGTTTACAATGTGACAATTTCTGGTGTACAGTATCATTTTTCAGTCTTCTGGGTACATACATTATTTGTTTTCATATTCTTTTTCATTATAGGTTACTAAAGATATTGAATATTGTTCCCTGTGCTATGCAGTATAAATTTGTTGTTTACCTATTTTATATATAGTAGTGTGTATCTGCAAATCTTGAACTCCCAATTTATCCCTTCCCACCCCCTCACTGCCCTGGTAACCATAAGTTTGTTCTCTGTGTCTATGTCTGTTTCTGCTTTGTAAATAAGTTCATTTGTGCCTTTTTTTTTTTTAAGATTCCACATATAAGTGATATCATATGGTACTTTTCTTTCTCTTTCTGGCTTACTTCACTTAGAATGACAATCTCCAGGTCCATCCATGTTGCTGCAAATGGCATTATTTTATTCTTTTTTATGGCTGAGTAGTAAGTATTCCATTGTGTATGTATGTGTGTGTGTGTATATATATACACCGTTACTTCTTGATCCAATCATCTGTTGATGGACATTTAGGTTGTTTCCATGTCTTGGCTATTGTAAACAGTGCTGCTGTGAACACTGGGGTGCATGTACCTTTTCAAATTATAGTTTTCTCCAGCTCTGTGCCCAGGATTGCTGGATCATAGGGTAAGTAATATTATGTAGCCATTAAAAAGAATGAGGCACTTATTCTAACTCACATACTAAATCCTCAAGACACATTATTGAATGGAAAAATGTATTCACATTGATCTCATTTACGTAAAACTAGACAGAAAAGAAACCCAAATATAAAATGCATGTGTCTATCTACATGATAGTTACAAATAACTTTCCAGTTATGTATACAACCAAGAAGCAGGGAGAGGCAAAGTGAGTGGCCTTTTACATTCCATTCCATGCACATTTGTAATTCTTAGATCTTATATAAGCATATATTCTTTATTATTATTGTGTAATTTTAAACATCATACATACATTTTGAAGAGGGGAATAAAGGAAATTGTGAATGCAACATATCTATGTGTGACTGTGAAAACTATGCCATTTTCATTGTGCCCCTGAAATGAAAATATCTTTATTTGTTCCATGACACAGGTAATAGTCTAAAAAAAATGTTCTCTTGTTCTTATGATTTGGCTACTGAAAAGACATTCTAAAAGAGAAAAGTAATCTCTAAAAGGACCGAGATTTTAAATATAATGAGTTTTGTATACCCTTGCATACATTCTAAATTGCTAACATAAAGAGAGCTGAAAGACAGACGATTCCATGCAGTGTAATTTCTTTAAACAGATGGGCAACTAAACTCTAGGTCAACTTTCTAGGTGGGTTTTTTTTTTTTAAGTGAAGTAATTTCAGTACTTTAGTTGGGCTAAGAGAAAAAAAACATTGTGAAGGAATTTGAAGGTTGTGCATTAAGAGTCAACTTTTCCTGAGTAATAACTTCCAAAAGCATAGGTACATTCTTCACTTGAATGTAGAAAAATCCAAAGTGACAAAGTCATCTCAGCATTTGGCATTTCCTTTTAGATATTTCAAGTAGAAGTTTGAAACTACTTAGGATTTGAAAACTGGTTAAGCATTCGGGAGGAAAAATATAAGTAAGATTTCTATCTCTTGCTTTTTTGGAAGATTAAATAGCTGGATTCAAAACTCAAAAGATAAAAGTACAGTATTAAAATTATTAGTATAAGATATATGTGAATATTTATATAATTTTGATGTGGGTAAAATGCTTCTTAGCTTGGCACCAAAGACAGACTAAAAGGGACAGATGGATAGTCTTGATTAAATGACATCTTAGGGTTCATACAATATAAATTACAAATTATCCAAATTTTAAAAAAAGGAATATGAAGATATATAAACAAGTAGCTTTTAATTATAATGTGTTATCAAAAAACAATATGGAGAAATGAGTGCTCCAATAGGAAAAAAAAAATACACTAAGCCTGTTAGCAGGCAGCTTATACCCCAAAAAAGTAATACAAATGGATAATGAGTATATATAAAGATTCAATCAAAAGAGTCATAAAATGCAACTTCAGTCAAGGTACCCTTTTGCATCACCAGAATTAATGTGTGTGTGTGAGGGAGACAGAGAGATAGAGAAAGAAAAAAAACCAAAATCTCACAGTTCCATTGTCCTTAACTCTCCATCTGAATAGGATCGGTATGCTTACTTCTCTGAATCAAAAGAATGAATGAATGAATGGCTTTCCCTCTCCTGCTATGACCCTATTCTTAGTTGATATATTTCTTGAAAAGTCTTCATCTTATTGGACATCTCTCCTCCCTTGAATTTTGAGGCACCACACACACTCCTAGTTTCCCCCATATTTCTGGCCATATTTCCTCTCTCTTCGTTGGCTCATCATCATTACTTGGCTGCTAAATGTGGGAATTCATCTAGACTCAATCACAAGTCCTGTTTCTCTTCTTCCTTTAAATCCTCTCTCTAGCCAACTCCATTTCATGGCAACCAAATTCTAAGTGACTCCTAAAAGTACACCTTCTGTCTCTGAACATTCAGAGGGTGGGACTGGTAAATCAAAACTGCATTTTTAACATCTTTCTTTGGTCAACTCTAAGTCATTTCAAGTTGACTGGATCAAAACTAAATTCCAATATTATCTCTGTCATTGATGACACCTCCAACCATTCAGTTATGAGAGCCAGCAATACAGGAGTCATCCTAGTTTTCCATCTTCTTTTACTATCCATGTGCACTGTCACAAAAAGGATGAGTCACAAACTCTAATAGGTTCCTTTCTATCTTCCTCACTATGACCAAGCTACCTAGAACTCTTACCTAGAGTATTTCAACAGCCTGCTGATTTCTAGTGCTTTCATTCATGTATCAGGCTAGCACTGAATGATGTCATCAAAACATACCACATTATGTCAACCCTCAGCTAAAAACACTTTTGTACTTCCCACTGTTTTCAGAATGAAGAACCAGTTTTCTAACATCCTCTAAAGCTTTAAGTGGTCTGGCTCCTATTAAACCTCATGCCATATCATGTTTTTCCTAGATCAATGGTTTCCAAAGTATGATTTCCAGACCAGCAGAATGGGTATCCTCTGAGTACTTCTTAGAAATGCAAATGATCAAGCTCCACCCCAAACCTACTAAGTCAGAAACTCTGGTGTAAGGGGAGGACCAACAATGTGTGTTTCAAGAAGCCCTCCAGGGAATTCTGATGCCCGGTAGTTGGATAACCCCTGCCTGGATCCCTGTGTTCCATCCACAGTGGCCTTTTTTCCTCCTGAAACTAGCCATGCTCCCTCCTACCCACCAGCCTTGGCACATGCTGTTTCCTCTGCTTAACATGCTTTTTTCTCTGCCCTTTAAAATAGCTCTCTCCTGTTCCTCTTCCAGATCACAGCACATTTATCCCTCCTCACCAGTCAAATGCCCCTTTTGTACTTTCTCGCAGAATTTGTCACTTTTTTGTAACTCCCACGGCAATTTTAATGCTAGGTCAATTTTTAGGTGATTGCACGATTATTTCCTGCCTCCCACAATAGAATGTAAGCTAGTGATGGCCAGAGAGTGTCTGCCACTGCTCACCCCTATACCCAAAGCAATTGATACATGCCTTGGCACAAACTGAAATATCAATAAATATTTTAAAGGAATGAATACTGGTATATTGATTGACATGTCTTAAATGTTTTTAGCATTATTCTCCAGGTGACTGAATTATCATCTTCTTTATGCTTCTCTGTACTTATGTTATCTTAACTGAGGGTAAATATGCTTGATAAATAAGAAACAGACATACTCAAGGGGGAAAAAAGAAAACAATGCATTATGACTATACATTCAGTGTTCATGAAATTTAGACCCTCAGTTAATTTCTAGTTGTTAAGTGGGTGCCCATTTTTAACAGGAATTTTTACTCACTGTGATGGCTCGTGTTATGTGTCAAGTTGACAGGGCCATGGGATGCCCAGGTACCTGGATAAACATGAGTTCTGGGGGTGTCTGGGAAGGTGTTTCCAAAAGAGATTAGCATTTGAATTGGTGAACTGAGTGAAGCAGAGGGTCCTCCCTCCTGTGGGGGGGGGGGGCGTCATCCTAACTGCTGAGGGCTTGGACTAGAACAAAAAGGCCAGAAAGGTTGAAGTCACTCTCAACCTGACTGCTGAGCTGAGCTATCTATTGTCGGTGGCATGGGGGCCTACATCTATCCTCCCCTGCCTCCCACCACCAGCTTTCCTGCCTCCAGCTGTGGACAGCAGACTGTGAATTTCTCATTCTTTCAAATCATGTGAGCCAATTTCTTATAATAAATCTCATTCTATATTATATATATATCCTGCTGGTTCTATTTCTTTGGAGAACCCCAATAATGCACCCTACACTATGAATTTAATTTTCATGAAATGACTACCAGTGACCTATTGTTCAGGTGAAGCTATTGTCTTCCCAGTGGCCATTAAAAGTTAAATGACTTAATAATACTTTGTAAAACTTTATATATACACATATGTATATAATTAAGAATAATTAGGATTATATATTAATTATGTAAAATGATACATGTGTGTATATATATACACACATATAATTAAGGATATATATTATATATACACACACACACGCATATATATTATTATAATAGCACCAAAATAAAAGAACAAGTGTTACCAGCAGCCCAGAAGACCCGTCATGCTACTTCCAGTCAATATCCACTGAGGGTAATCATGCTCTCTAATTTCTAACAGAGTAGATTGGGTTTTCCTATTCTCATATAGTTTATGTAAATGGAACCAAACATTATATACCCTTTAGTGTCAAGCTTGAATGCATGTTTGTCAGATTCATTTATACTGCTCCATGTCACCGTAGGTCACTCACTCCCGATGTCAGATAATATTCCACTGTGTGAATAAACTGAATTTGTTTATTGATTCTACCATTTGGGAAATTTCAATTAAGACTTATTAAAACTGGTGTTCCCTTGAACACTCTGTGTGTTCTGGTGAACCTCTACACTTATTTCTGTTGTGTGGAAATCTCCAAGATTAGAGCTGCAAAGTCTTGGACTGTGTATACATGCTCAGCTTTAGGAGACCCTGTCAAACAGTTTGGCAAAACAATTGTATCAATTTACACCACAGTACTCATCAGCAGTTTGAGTCCTGGCATTCCACATCCTTGCCAACGTTTGTATTTTACGATTTTTAAATTTTGCCCATTGTTACAGTTAGTGGTAGTATAGTTTTAGTGTTTCTCTGAAGAATAATAAAGCCAAACATCTTTTCAACATTTAATAGAATTTTAAATACTGAATTTAGCTTCCCAGGATCTAATTTTACAAGTGTAAGCAATGAATTTAATATGAATAATGCTAATTCCTTACATCAATTAAAAATTACTAATTTCTTAAATGTATATGTAGAGGAAACATATAGCTAATCTGAATATCCATGTGTATATATGCATAGAAGCACACACACATTTACATTTGAAAAATATCTTAAAATAGCATTTGAAAAATATCTTAAAATAGTCTACATTTTAAACCAAGACCCCTTATGGTTCACCATTTCATTATTTCCAATAGTGTCAGGACAGTATAATTATTTCCAACACTGAAATTCTCAACAACTTTCACAATGACACCATCAGAAAAGACAGCATCTATTCATTTGAAAAAAACCCACAGAAAAAGAAAATCACTGCTGTCTTCTTGCTATAATTCTGGGAAGTCTGAGGCAGAGATTCCTTCTCATTTAGCCTTTTTTTAGAAACCACATCTTTTATGGCCTCTAGGCAAACTCCAAGATTTCTTTTTTATTAGGCTACTGGAATTAAACTGATATTGTAGCTTGGAGTAATTTTCAAAATTATAATGGCCACTAGTAAACCCAGGAGTACCTCACACTGAGAAAAAACTAGGGCAGAACTCTGTTTATATGACCCTAGGAACATCATATTGGAGCTTAAATTCATTCAGACTGGTTTCTTGGTTGTCAGTAGAATCTGGGCTTGGAGAACTGCCAGATAGATGGGCTAGTTTTTCCAACCCTTCCATGAGAAAAGCAAAGCTTTCAGTATTCTAACTTACTAAATTCAGAGCTTCAAGTTGCTTGGCAAATTTTTTTTCCAACTGTACTTCCTTAAAGAATTCAGTCTCCATCCCCACCACTCCAGTTGGACCTCTTACTCTTACCTGAAAAAGATGCAGGAGTTTTCCAATAGGTCTCCTCGTTTCTGGTGACTCACAAGTCACATCTGCCTTCACATGTCTGCAAGATTAATTTCCTAGATCCCCAATCCCCACTTACCTCTCTGAGGAAATTTCAATATATCATAAAATCAATGTCTGTTCATTCTGCTCAGTCTATTCTCTAAATATGACATCAACTAACTTTTCACTTATAGTTTCATTTTTCCCTTTCCTATTGGAAAATACTCTCATCCTCCTTCTGATGGTCAAGTTGTATCTTCCTTTAAGGCCAATCTCTCATGCAATGTGTTCTAACAAACCTTATTGGATTCTTTCAAATGATTACAATCTCTCTTAATTGAAATTTAAATGGTACTGTTTACATTCCTCATGAGATTTATCACAATTTATTAATACCATAGTTACCATCTAACATCTTCAAGTTTCCTTACAGCTCATGTATTCCAACCACCTTTTTATTGGTTCAATATATTCTACTATTTTACAAAACCCTCATCAAGAGTCTAGTACATTTCAAGACATCATAGACTTCCTATTCATTCTCAATAGAAATACCTTACTTCATATTCTTGTTACTCATTAAAATATTGGTCTTAATATAATATTTGTATGTAGAAAGGAATATATGAAAGTCAGAAAGGCATAGTAATAAAATGAACACGCAAGAACTTGATTAAGAATGAGAACACTACCAATATCTTGCCTTTTTCTACATGCTTCTTTCTTCTCAGAACCTGCTTTTCTCCCAGAGGTAAACAGTATTCTGGCTTTTGTAAAAAGTAATTCCTTTGTTCTTATTTTCAATTTCTTAATCATGAATCTACATTTAAATAATATACTATTTAGTCTTGGCACTTATTGAGCTGAATGAAAATGGAATCCACCTTTACATATACGTATCATTCTGAAACACTCATCTTACTCAATTTTATGGCGTACTTTTGATTCATTGTTTCATAATTCCACTTTTGTTTGGACCTCAGGGCTATTTCTAGTTTTCAGAAATTATGATTGATGCTGGTATGAGCATTCACTCTTGGAAGTGTCTCCTGGGGTGTATACCTAAGTGTATCTCTAGGATATACATATACACACAGGAGTGGGATTACTGAGCTACAAGAGTAATGAGTTTCCAAATTTGAAGGGTGATGCCAAATTGCGTTCATAAATGTCTGTACCAATTTTAATCTTGACCTGCTGTGTGCGTGTGTCTGTGTCTGTGTGTAAAGATATATTCACATTGATCCATGTCCTCTCTATAATGTGATCTTAAATGTCTTAATTTTGCCAATTTAGTGGGTATAAAATAGTATGTATTTGTGGTTTATATTTACTTTCACCAGATTACTTCAAATATTGCTTCGCCTTTATTCTGTCCCTCTTCTCTTCCTGACATCTACTATATATTTCTTTATTGCTGTCTTTAGACCAGGAAGAGCAGAGTTTATGGTCTAGGTCCCACAACTCAAGGAGCCCTGGGCTTTGGAATATCTTCCTTAAAATTTTCTAAAGTCTTCTTTGCAGCAGTGCTAACTGGGCAGAGTGCCCCAAGCCTGGACTGGGACCTGCATGGACCTTGGTCCTTGTTTCTCTCCTCTGGATCCCTCTCTGACCCTTTACTCTACTGATGGGTCAATCACAGCTCCTGCTATGGGGTCCTGTGCCTAGACCCCCATTTCAGGATAATGGTCTGGTAAATGGGCTGCTCCTTTTGGCTGCTGTGGTATTTCTTTCATGGGATCATGTCATATGGAGCGGCCAGAATGGTACTGACACACATATTTTTATTCCACATCTTAAAAAATACACCTCATTGCTTATTCATTTACTCAGTTTTTATTGGCTGCCCACTGTGAAGCTGGTAGTGTATAAAAATAACATATAGTAAAGTGATAGATTCACAATAATGCAAAAATTTTGTTGAATATATGTTAATAAATATAAGGAATATAATATGGAATCATTATTTTAGAGAATTATTCTGATTTTATGGATGCTTTTCCCAGCTATACTGATTCATACTGTGAGGTCGGGAAGGGGAGTTAGACAAGAGAGAGGACTGGCCAAGAGGGACAATAATTAAATCAATTTATCTTAATCTCTTGATTTGGGAAACTACAAATTATAATGGAATACTTATTGCCATAGATCTTATGCAGGATGGGAAGTTATTAAATTGGTGAGACCAGATTACATATTCTGAAATTGTGTCAAATGATGTCAAATCAATTGGTTGATTTCTTTAGCTCCATGGACCACCTATTATCACAAATTATACCTCATAATAGATGGATTTACTTATTTTTCTTCTACTTTACTTTCAGCACCTACTTTGTGCTAGTGTGTTTAGAGCTGCAAATTCTAAATATAGTATTCATAACAGTGTATCCAGTTTAAAAATTATATGCAGAATTTTAAAAATTCAACTTTCACTAATTTTTACCCTTTGTAAGACAAAGCTTATGGGGGAAAAATATATCTGAGCCAAGTTTTTGTCATAAGACTCTTCCCTAACTTTATTTTCCTGATGAATTTTAACTCCTTTCCTCCAGGCATTTCAAAATAACTTGTACTGCATTAAAAATCAAGCTTTATGTAATTGCAGATTTTTTTTTTTTTACATTATTTCAGTTTGGTATTATTTTCTGTTCCATTCTTGTCTCTTACTTGTTTTTTTCCTTCCTTTTTTAATCACACCTTTTTCCTTCCAAGATTTGCCTGCCAACACATCACTATTTAATTCTTTATAAATGTTCTTTGTCATTTTACTGGACATTTGCACAAGTAGTTTCATTATAAAACAAAACTCAGAACTCAAGAAAGCTCTAAGAAGAAAGAATGAAAATTGTTACTATATGAGAGGTCGCATCTTATCTATAGAGGTGATGAATTTCTCAGTTAGGGATACTCTGGTTTTTAGGGAAGGCTAAAAATAAGAAGAATTCATTTGGAAACCATATCTTGGTTTTATGCTAAATTGAGGCAAAGCTTTAAAAGACCCTGATTTAGCTGACTTCTTATTTATCCATCTTTTCCACATTACTTGCAGTGAAGATATTCAAAGTGGAGGGTGTTCATCCCAGTGTGTGTACAAGGTGAGTCATTGGTGTGCAGAAAGCAAGCATGAGAACACCTGTTCATATTTTTATCTTTCATCTCATCCTTCAACTTTCTGTAGTTTCTCTGTATTGAATACCAGAGAGTACTGTATCTTTGTTCAATAGATTAAAAAACCTAAATATCATGAAAACCATTTCACTTGGGTAACCTTCAAAACGAAGGGGGCCATTGCAGAATATTAATATATTTGGTGAAATTGTTTAAACACCACAAGAGGTTTCGTGCCTATGTAGAAAGATTTTTTTTTTGACTTCAAAAAGCTGTCAGTGGAACTCTGACAATGACACTTACTGTCAAACTTATCATGCCTCAATTATGTTAACACCTTCTTTTTGAAGTTCCCTTTTTAACATGAAAAACACAATTTATTATAAAAGGTCTCTGCATAAGCTGAAAGAATTCAAAGGCCTCCAATAGGCTGCACTTAAGAGAACTGTAGGCAGGGAAAATTTTATATTCATACTGTGAGCAACTTTGTTACACTTTGCTGTGAGAATAAATCACCAGAAAAAGTGCAACTTGAAGTAGGTGCAGCCATTATATAAGAATCTTATAGCATCTGAATGAACCCTTCGGAGGCTCCCTGAAAATCCCTTCAGAATCTCCAACAGAACATCCTCCCGGCGTCTCAGGCCTGGAGCCACTGTGCTTTCTTCGTCCAGTTGCAGCTGGCTCACCTCGACCTTCTCTGTCTTTTGCATTACTGATCTTTACTTTGCCATCTTTCTGTGCTTCACATCATTTGCTCTTTCCTTGTTTTCCAAGACATCTGCCAGGTGTTGATGAACGAGACCCTTTTATCGTTGCTGGACTTTAAAGTTTCTTTCTCCTCTTAATATTAACGGTCAAGAGGCTGAGACTATTGGTTCCATTTAGGTCAGTGCATTTTCTGTGAATTATGTTCATCTATATCCATTAATACCTATGAGCCATGTTTTGCTCACCAATCACTGCCGCTCACCTTGTAACCCTATTTGGTACACACTGAATTCATGCGTGTCTGTGCGCATGCGCCCACAAATACCTAAAGGGTATTGGGGCACCCTTTTCTCAGGGTAACCATACTAAACAAGATGACTGTGTGCATTACCTTCCACGCCACTGCCTCGCTTTCACCCCCAACTACACTCCTACTTCTGTTTTCTCTCCCTTAGGCCACATTTATCATGCGTGTTTCTTCCCTATGAATTCTGTTTTCAATTTCTCTAGTAATTCTGTATTGTCTTCTTTGTTATCGTATTTAAGAAGAATATAAATATATTCAGGGTAAGGGAATACTCCTCAATCAAAGAGTGTTATCCTCATATTCTCCAAGTTTAGAGAACAAATACTGACACAGAACACTATATCATATACATAACTGTGTTTATGCTCCAGATCATTGAAATGTACACGTTTGGCCTCCTGCCCCAATGTTTTGTGATGTTCTCATTTTGAGCCGGGTGTAAGCGAATTTATGTTACTCTTCAAATTCAACTAAATAGTGTCACACTCTGCAAATCTCTTCTTTGCCAAATCAAAATAATTAAAATTCCTGATATTCCAATCAGCAAGCATTCATAAAACATTATCAACATTATTCTGTTAGAAGATCCATTCTTCCTGTTGGTTAACCCATTGACTTCTTACAATTGATGACTTCTGTTTTCTATATGTCTAAATCAGGTGTTACTCTTTTTTTTTTTTCATTTATAATATATATTTATTTTTTTAACATTTTTTATTGATGTATAATAATTTTACAATGTTGTGTCAAATTCCAGTGTAGAGCACAATTTTTCAGTTACATGAACATACATATATTCATTGTCACATTTTTTTCTCTGGGAGCTACCATAAGATCCCGTACATATTTCCCTGTGCTATACAGTATAATCTTGTTTATCTATTCTACATTTTGAAATCCCAGTCTGTCCCTTCCCACCCCCCCACTCCCTTGGCAACAACAAGTTTGTATTCTATGTCTATGAGTCTGTTTCTGTTTTGTATTTATGTTACGTTTGTTTGTTTGTTAGGTATTACTCTTATAGAACAGAAATGACAAATTCTTAGCACAGTTATCCCTCTCGTATCTATAGTAGATATAATTAATCATGATACTCTCTCACACTAGCAAAGACACGTCTACAACATAATCTTGCTGAAGCCATGGTCTATTTATGAGAGTGGCATGTAAATTAAAATGCAATTGCCATCTTTGTCAAAGACACTATATTTTCCAAAAATGCTTCTCCTAAAATTTATATTTACTAGATGCTAAAATAGTATTTACATATTTGAGTAAGGGCAACATATACACCATATTAAGAATTTATTCATTTCATGTTTTTGAAAATAGGTTTTATGTTCTAGTTTTGTTAAGTAAGTAGAAGAGAGGAATCAAGAGTCCAGCCTGGACTTTCTCTGTTTCTCATTGCCTTTCCTATACTCTGTATCAGACTAGTCTGAGAAGATGCAAGATTTAAAAAAAAAAAAAAATTTCCAACAGCAATTAGGCCAGGGAGTGGACCACCAAACTCAATTTTCATTTCAAAAGTAATGCAGATGAAAACAGAAAAAATGTAAGCAGAGCACAGGGACTCTTCTCAGTGTTCTCTTTTCTTGTTCCTCCTTCTTCTTCCATGTATTTATTAAAAACCAAAACAACAAAACTTTAAAAAATAGTCTGACAATCACAAGTGAATATGGTGACAAATGCTAATATTGAGTTGATTCTTTTCTCCAGACTAAGTGTATTTACTTTAGGTGATACAGCTAAGGTACTTAAAATACAAGAACATCTGGTGGGAAAAGGTTACCACTGTGTCATCTGGGACATGCTTTTATTTCAGCTTTCAGGATAAATTATAAGTTAGAGGAGACTAGAGAAATCCTCTAAGTTCTGGTTTTCCCTTTTAGTGAGAGCAATCATGGAGAAAATTATGATCATTATCAAGGACACTCATTTAGATAAAACAACTGCAAAAGCAGCTCCTGGGCACGTATTTTGCCTGAGAAAGAAAGGTCTGGGAGTACCTACCATGCAACACTTTATTCTCCCCTCAAAGAAAAACATAGACAATCAAAAAGATTTTCATGAGAAATTAAAGAAGCAGGTTCAGATCTCCCCTGAAGGCCTTCAGAATGTCTAAGTCTTGAAGTGTACCTAGAATGTATATTTTTTCTCTCAGTTCTTCAAACTGGAGGAATGGGAGAGATTTTGTTATGAATAAATCACCTAAGAACCATGATTACAGACATAAACCATCCAAAAGCACAATTAATTTCTATCATGTAAGGTTTTATGTTGTTGTTTTGTTGTTGTTTTGCAACTTATCTATACTTGGTGGTGTTTGCTGCTTAGAAAGTATGCAGTAACTCTTCTGTCTTTAGAAGACCAAACTTGGAGACAGCATCTTGAAAATATTCTTCTAGTTGGGATTTGTTGGTGATCTGTATCAGTTACCTATTGGTATATAACAGATAGCCCCAAAGCTTTGTGGCTTAAAACAATGATTTTTTTTTCTTATGACTCTGTGGGCTAGGAATTGGGTAGGGTTCAGTCTGGCACTACTTAGTCCCCACCTGGTGTAGCTGTGATCACTGACTCTGGAACGTTCTATCTGGAAATCTCTTTAACCAGATTCTCATGTCCATTGGGTATATTTTCTATTTTTTTAATCTTCTATGTTAATGCAGGGGTCTGTCCTTTCTCTAACCACCAAGTGCAATTTCCTCACTGTATTCCAAGTCCCCACTAACAATCTCCTCCCTTGCCCTCAGGCTTCTACCCCCACTTCCAACAAAGTCACCAGCACATATTTTAGGAGTTTGTCATGTTGACAACCTATTCTTGGTACCAATTTTTGTTTCGTTTATCTAATTCTGGGAAACAAACCATCGCAAATCTTGTTGGTTTAAATAACACAACAACGAGTTGTTGTTTCTTATGAATCTTTGGTTTACGAACTCAAGGAAGGTCTGTAGGGTGTTTCTTCAGTTTTACTTTGCTTTGATCAAGGGAGTTTCATTAGCTCCATTCAGATGCTGGTTGATCTAGGCTAGAAGATCCAAGATGGCTTTATTCACATGCCTGCCTCAGCACTTCTTCATGTGGGTTCTCCCTCTGTCTCCTTCCCCTGTCATCCCTTAACAGTCTAGGTCAAACTTCTTTACACCATGGCAGCCCACTGCACTGGGCACTACAAAAGCAGAAGCTGCCGTGCCTCAAGAGCAAGACACAGGCAAAGCAGGTCACAGTTCCAGTCCACGTTCAAGGGAAGGGAAACAGACACGATTCTTGATGGGAAGATAGACAGGTATGCGTATATAAGGAAGGGAAGAATTGTGAAGCCATATTCAGAATCTATCCACTACATGCTCAAATCTGCATTGTAAATTCCACGTAAAAGACTCTAATTTCATGGCTTTTCAACTGAGTGACTGTTATTTTATCCTATCAAAGAAAGGGCGTATCTCTGAAAACCAAAAGGACTGCCCAATATAGCACATTTTCTTGTATTTAAATATTTCTGTAGGTCTGGGTAGTTTACATACAGAATTACACTTGCATAAATTTTATATAAATTATATGTACACATACGTGTGTGTGTGTGTGTGTGTGTGTGTGTGTGTGGTGTATTACTTAAAAGAATATCATCCTATTTTAACATCTCATCTCTTAGGAAAGGGTTTGGCTTGTATTTCCTTCTAAGTCAATTTCAAGTTACACTGTTCTAGTTTCAATAACTTTCAACTCTACATCAAGAATCCTTCTAGCTGACTTTTGAGCCACCAACTCAAATTCCTGAACACTGCCATTCTTCTTCAGTATTCTGAAAGTACCATTAATACTAGGCTTCTATAGAAGATTTAAGAGTAAAATAGATAGAAGATATTGGCAATTATTTCCAGTCCTACTGATGCTACAGATAAACCTATTACTCGTTGCCATGAGAAATTTCTCACTAGCCATGTCCCACTTTTAAGCCCTAACTTCTAGACTCATTGTCAATGAACATAGTTTTTTGTCACAGAAATCCTGCTTTTTATTTTTTCTCAGGTTTACTATCTATGGTGACTCTGCAAAGTTAAGTCCTGCATCTCTATTTTTTACAATAAAAATTCATACTTTATCAGTTCTCTACAAAGAGGAAAATGTTGTAGGTCTAATGTTCTTTTTTAAAAGATCAGTTTCCTCTTTTCTTATCTTCTCTCATCTATGTTTGTCAAGGGTCTCCTACATTTTTCAAAGGAAAAAGGCCATCAATGGGTTTTCTGAAATAAGAATCACTTACCTCAGAGGCAAAATACTACCCTTTTACAAAATTGGCGGCTTTTAACATTTGTTTTAAATGGCAGAAATTTCCTTCCCCTAAAGATAAACACGCACAGGAGAGGTACTTAGTGGAAGCATATACTTTTCAGAAGGATTAGAAGTAATATCAACTTGGGATGCAGTGGACAGGATCATCTTAAATTCTCAAACTAAAAACATCTAGCATTACCCTTAGCTTTGCGGGTCTGGAGAGGAAGGGGGACATGGGTCCATGTTTCCCACAGCTGAAGGACCACTGTGCAAGTGAACCTGTTAGTACTGCGTTATTGCTGGGTGTTCTCTCTTACAACTCAAATACATTTGAGTTCAGGGTGTGCTATTAATTTTGTATTAGTTATAATCTTTATTAATTATGAGCCTCATAGCATTCATCTTTTACTGATGAAGAAACTGTCATAGTTTACTACAGGCCATATGAATTGACCAGTGTGTATATCTTTGAAAGAATGCGCAAAGATTGAAACCCAGGTCTTTTGAAATATATAACTATTTTGATATATATAACTATTGTTCCTGACTGCATTTTTTCCCTTCCTCTTTGGACCACAATAAGCCTCAAAGTAGTGACTTCTGGAGCAGGGAAACTTAAAAGTTAGAGTGATAAAATCATTACATGGAGAGGTAATTTGCATGTATGAGATAAGATGGTGTTCTGCTTACTTCAAACCATTTAACTTACATTCCAAAGTAACTGTAATTTAATGTTGGTAGTATAGAAAATAATGAATACCTTTAATAGTATGTTTAAAGTCATATGATCACAAACTTAAATCTGGGTATCAGAATTTAAGCAATTCTTAAAATATATGAATGGCTCCTTAATACACTGATTACAAAGCAAAAAGGCGGGGAGCATATTCTTTCTATAACAGTTCTAGTTGATCTTTCTTAAAATATGTGCTCCTGTCCACTGCTCCCTGTGATAAGCTATGGAGGAGGGTGGAGGAGCTGTTATTTCACTTTCTAGGATCAGCGAGGCTCCCCTTTGAGGGACTAGAAGCCTGGTGCTAGCCAGCTGTTTGTGGGGGAAGATTATGAAGAATGAAGTCGGAAGACAAAGTGTAAGGTCACATCCACTGAGGCAGGTTTCATCTGCTTCAAAGGCAATGGAGAAGTGGCCACAGGGAACAGAAGGGTCAGGGGAAAAAAACCCTAATTTGAAATCCTCTCTTAAGTCTAAGATGAGAAATAAAACATTAACTTTGCAATGGGACGTATTCCAGTGGGCAGCTATCAACTAGCCAACTGACAGTGTTCCTTCCCTCTTTCCTTTCCACCCTTTTTACAAAGTAGTTTTATTAAGACATAATATTTTTTATCAAAATTGTAGAATAGATAAACAAGATTATACTGTATAGCACAGGGAAATATACACAAGATCTTATGGTAGCACACAGAGAAAAAATGTGGCAATGAATATATATATGTTTGTGTATAACTGAAAAATTGTTCTCTACACTGGAATTTGACACAACATTGTAAAATGATTATAAATCAATAAAAATGTTATATTGTTAAAAAATATATATTTTTAGTGTAGTCACTGTGTTACACAACTATCACCACAGTCTGTGAAACATTTTCTTTTCAACTCCCCTAAAGAAACCCCACATCCATTAGGTGCTCGTTCTCATTTTCCTCACTAAACACCTCTCCTCAACCCTGATCAACCAGTCTATATTCTCCTTATATGTAGATTTTCCCATTCTAGGCATTTTATACAAATGAGTCCTACAGTACATGATAGCTTCTCTCACTTAGCATAATGTTTCTGAGGCTCATTCATAATGTAGCATAACCAAGCACTTCATTTCTTTTTAATCGCTAAATAGTACTCCATTGTGTGGATATACACCATTTTGTTTATCTGTTCATCATTGGGTTATTTCCACTTTTTGCCTATTGTGAATAATACTTCTGTGAACATTCATTTACAGGCTTTTGTAAGAACATATGTTTTCAATTCTCTTGGGTAAATAAATACCTAGGAGCGAAATTTCTAATTCCCCATTTTAGGCTGTCATGAACAATGTTACTACATTCACGTGTAAGTATTTGTATGGACATGTTTCCTTTCTTATAAGGTATGTTTTTAGCAGTGTGACTGATGAATCATGTGGTAACCCTACATTGAAATTTCTGAAGAACTGCCAAGCTATTTTCCACAGCAGCTGTATCAACTTCCATTCCCACCAGCAATGTATGAAGGTTCATATTTCCCCAGATCTTTGCTAATACTTGTTAATATCCATTGTTTGCTAGCATCATTCCTAGTGGATAAGTGATGCATTTTACATTATATTTTTTAACTTTTTTTGTCAAAAAAAAAAAATGAATGAGTTAATTACATGGTTTGATTCACTTCTGTAAGAACTCCCCAAATAACTTTGGCTTCACAAAATAGAGGTTTATTTCTTGCTCACATCAGAGTGTAGCGTGGGTGGTAGTGTGCAGAAAATGGGGCTTCAATCACCCAGGAAATCTCCTTTATATTACTGGTTCTGCCATGCTTTCTGCAGAAAGGCACACCGCCAGCACAGATGGCTAGTTAAGGAGCATTAGCTGACAGTCCATAAGTAGTAGGCATCATCTACCCACAACCCATTTCTCAGAATTCAGTCATCTGTCTCACCTCATTGCACGGTAGGTGGGGAAATACAATCGTGTTGAGTGCCCAAAAGGTCAAGAAAATAAAGTTGGAGAACATATTTGATTTTCTTTGCTGCCATACGCACTCTAGAAATAACGACCGAACAATTTTACTTAAACGTGTTCTTGGTAACATGAACTTTGGTTTCTAATACCGACTGATAGAAATTCATCATGTCATGTGGCATAGTTGTTAAACATTTCTGGTGGCAGTTCTTTATTCTTAAGTTAGCTGTGGTATTCACATGACTTAAATTCTCATTTTTTTACTGCCTTTTGGTGTAAAACAATCTTTAAAAGCCACATTACTGTAATGGAATTTAATAGCCTCTGGAATTATTAAAAAATCCACTGCACATGTTTTAAAAAACAAAATCCTCTGTGATGGTTTTGTGTTTTTTTTTAAACTCAATCTGCTATTTAAATTATTATTATAATGGAAAGTAAGATTATGTGCCACATTTAAAGTTTATTGGTTATTTCATACTGAACAGCTATTTGCAATACAGATTGTAACCTGATTGTGTCCATAAATACAGTTACTAAGCCTTTAAACTGGTCTTATTGGCTTCATAAATACTGAAATCTTATGTGGCATTATAACATTCTGTCATGTAAATCTTGCATATTCAAATTTTACATGCATATATATTGTATGGATCACAACATTATTACCAGAATCACATGTCGTAACTGTTGGACATAAATTTTGCTCCTTATGTAAAAATTCAGATTTTAATTCTTTAATTCTTTTTATTTGCAGATACACAAATTAAAGTCTGTTTTTTTAAATGTTCATATGCCACACACAGTCCCAGAAGTAAGTCGCACTTTTGTCCTTTAAAGATATATTTTCATATTTATATTTCTTCTAGATGGCCAGTACTTGTTTGTCCAGCCTTTTTTATTTATATTTTTATTCCTTTATTTGACCAGTAGATTTGCTTATACTGTCATTACCTTTTCTTTTTACATTGTCTTTCAATTCCACTCTTCCACAGGGGATTATATTCTCAGAGTTTACCCAGATAACTAAATACTGATAAATGTTGATAAATTATGTAAAAAATACAATGATGTGACCAAAGACCAATAAAATAAAGAGGAATTTTGAGTTAATCTATAACAAAAGTATTTGCTCCTGAATTACATATGATCTAGTCTAAAAAAAGCACAGAAGATAATGCTAAACTGGAAGACAGCCTGTTGTAAAGTTTACTGAACACAAAGTATTAAGCATTATTCCTTACAATTCTGCGGCTTCTACAATAGATTTCACACTGATCCATTATGTGAAAAAGGAAAACTATATGGAAATTCAGCCGTGACTTAATTTACCATCTATGTGTGCTGATAATATAATTTGCAACATTTTGATTGCTCTAGAGACCTAAGTGAGGCAGACCTGAAACTCATGTCATTCGTAAGATAATTAAAATAGACACTAAAAAACAATAGAAAAGATCAATGAAACTAGAAGCTGGTCCTTTGAAAATATAAATAAAATTTCTAAACCTTTAGCCAGACTCATCAAGAAAAAAAGGGAAAAGACCCAAATCAATAAAATTGGAAATGAAAAAGAAGTTACAACAGACACCACAGAAGTACAAAGGATCATAAGAGACTACTACAAACAACTATATGCCAATAAAATGGACAACCTAGAAGAAATGGACAAATTCTTAGGATGGTACAATCTCCCAAGACTGAACCAGGAAGAAATAGAAAAGACGAATAGACCAGTTACCAGTATGAAATTGATTCAGTAATTAAGAAACTCTCAACAAACTAAATTCCCAGGGCCAGATGGTTTTACAGGTGAACTCTAGTAAACATTTATAGATGCATTAACACCTATCCTTCTGAAATTATTGCAAAAAATTGCAGAAGAAGGAACACTCTAAAATTGCAAAGGAAGGAACAGCATCACCCTGATACCAAAACCAGACAGATATCACAAAAAAATAAAATCATAGGCCAATATTACTGATGAACATAGATGCAAAAATCCTCAACAAAATAATAGCAAACTGAATCCGACAACACATTAAAACAATTCTGCATATCCTTTTGCTAACTGATGGATTGATAGTTTATAATAACGTAACAAGTTTGCATATTATTTCATTTATGATGATGAATACTCAGCAGGACTTGAGAATCTACGAATATATTTCTGCGAGTCCTGGGAATTTGGTACTATTTCTTTAAGGATTCCTTCTCATCTGTTTTCCATGTACTATCTTTCTATGATTCCTATTAATGGGATACTTACCCTATTATTTAGATCCATAATTTATTAACCCTATTTTCTTTCTCTTAGTTTCCAAGAACCCTCCTTAGCCTTATGTTACCTTGTCTTAACAGCGAGGGCATTATTTTCCTTAACTTTTGAAATATTTATAAATCCACAGAAGTTACAAAGGTAGTACAGAGAAGTACCTTTCACCCTACTTCTCCCAGTGGTTGCGTCTTACCTAATCTAAGGAAAATATTAAGCCTAAGAAATTAGCATTGGTACCATGTGTGCATATAGTTCTGTATCATTTGATTACTTGTGCAGATTTGTGTAACTGCCACCACAGTCAAGATAATAGAATTATTCCCTCACCACAAAGATTCTCTTGTGCTTCCCAGTTATAGCTCCTTATCCCCCTACACACTCACTCATGACCTTCCCTTCCACCATCCTGATGACTGACAACCATTAATCTGTCTTCCATCTGTATAACTTTGTCATTTTGAGAACGTTATATAAATGGAACCATCCAGTGTGTGACCTTTTGAAACTGGCATTTTTGCTCGGCATGGCAGTCTTCTAAGCTGGGGAGTGTCTTGATGGTTTATTTCTGTTTTATTGCTGAACAGGATTCCCTGGTCTCAATACCACTATTTGTCTAACCATTCTCCTAGTAAGAGACATTTTAATTGTTTACAGTTTTTTTCCCCACTATAAATAAACATGCTAGAAACAATTTTGAACAGGCTTTTATGTGCATGTAAGTTACCATTTCTTTGGGATGGTTCAAGAGTAAAATTGCTGGGTCATGTGGTAAGACTATGCTTCATTTCTTAAGAAACTGCCAAACTGAAATAAAATATGTTAATTAAAGGATTTTATTTTTAATTATCAATAGTTCATTTTTATTCTCTGATTGTTTCTTTCATTTAGAGCATCTCATCTCATATCTTGCCTCTCAAGTGACAACACTTGTAGCTGACTATTTTTTTTGGAAGCTTTTCCTTCTTTCCACTATTTAATCCATTTATTCTAGTTTCTTTAAATTATCCTTCTTTTGTTTTTATACACTAAGAAAACTGGAAATTCTTTTTTGTTGTTGTTTTGTAATTTTTTTCACATTATATGAGAAGCATTTTCCATGTTACTAAATATATGTCATAATTATAATTTTAATGTCAGTTCTTATACTTGTTCATAAATCTTCTAGGAGTTTTATAAAAGGAATTAGTTTTTAAGGCTGAGATGTTATAAATTTGATTGGAATTTGTGTGAGTGGTTAAGGCTCATAGATTGCTGGGTTTACTGCAGTGTGAATGTATGATCAGATGGCTTTTTAATAAGGCTAAAATACAATTATTAATTATAGAAGTCCCTTTCTCTGGTGTGGTTTAGCTTCTCTAGTGCTCAGGTGCTATGCCCTAGTTAAGGTGAGCTATAATTCCAGCCAGTTCCATTCTAGAAGTGAGAAAAGAGAGCTAGGTGCCCAGTTGTCTTTAGATTTTCACTTAATCTTTATCTGCAACACCTGTCTCTTCTTCCCCATGTTTCCTCCCGTGTTTCCTCACCATCCTTTGTGTCATTTCACCAAAGTCCCAAAGTCTCTCTGCTCAGCTTTTCCAGTCTCCCACCAACAGAAGAGCTAATTGTCTAATCATTCCACATCCAAAGTCTCACAAAATCCCCACAATTTCAATTTAGCACATGACTTACTTCTCCTGAGATAAGTTGGGTCTTTGATTCCTGAGCTTTTGGTAATCCTCTGGGGAAAAGTAGATTTGTCTCTTATTGGTACACAATTTCCTAGTTACCTAAGTAATAACTTCTTCCTCCAATCAAGCAAGTGATTGCTCCTCCATCTATTTACATCTTGAAAATTATTAAAATCACTTATCTGCTCTTACCTCTCCTCTTTTTCTCTTTGTCCTTGTGAATCTATGCCCTTATTATTATCTTATTGTCAACTGAATGAAAGTTACAGAAGAGGAAACAAGTGGGTACAGTCACTATGCCATATTAAGAAGTCTCACATCACCACTATTTGCATCTATAAGATTTGTACTAGTTGTTAAAGATTCCTACTGGGCCACTAGCTGGTTGACACTATATGCTAAGTGAGCTTGATTAGCTGTGATTTTCCTAACTTATCTGAAGACCTCGGTGTATTTTCTTATTATTCCATGCTTGACACCTTTGCACTTTAATCATATATTAATCTAACGCCAAAGTCTCATGAATAATGTAATCACTGATAAATAATTGCATTTTACCTTCAAAGGACCATGGGAACTTCAAATAGACACCGATAGGATAGGACCATGAACTCACTCAAAATTAAATTTATTAAAATGAGGAAAGGCCAAACCATGACTTATTAATTAAAAAATTTTCTTGGTAGTCATGAAGGCTAGTGAAGAGTCACTAAAAACTTGTTCCAGAATTTCATTTTTATTACTGATTTGAACTGCTGAATTCACATATTTGTAGCACACAGGTGTCTAAGCACACTCATTTTAAATGATAGTTCATTGATTTACACATAACCCTACTTTTCCTAGTTCCCACCAGCCTATGGATCCAAATGGGCCTCTTTTAATTTTAATACCCAGATCTTGCTGTTTTAGTGCCCCGACTTACCTACTCAAACTGAAGCCCTCCTTGGGCTAACTTCTCCCACCACTTTATATATTGCTGGGCTATTTCAGGAGCTCAATTATCGGTCCTTCTTATCAATGCAAAAATTGCAGCTCCCTGACCCCTTGTCACTACTTCTACAAACCATCTCTTCTGATCTAAGTTGTTTGGAATCACAGCCCACTTTGGTTATTTTAAGATTTGATCAGCCACTATTACTTCTGTGTGCCTTAGAAACTTAGACTCATGTCAGTGTGTCAATTACTGTATCCCAGAGTCACTGTTAACACTTGTTTCTGTAGCTTCTGACTCACTGCTGATGATGACCACTGCTGCAGCTGGTCCAGGCTGTGCCCTGAGCCACCCCTCACTTCTGCTGTCCTGTCAATCCACAGGGGCGCAGCTCTGCTGACCACTGTGCCACCAGAATTGCCAGTTCTCAGTCTGTGGTGAAGTAAAAAGAAAATGGATTCTCTCCCTGTGTGTTGAGCTCTTTAAGATTCTGAGGGGAGCCTGGTGTGGTTTCCAAGATATTACAGAGTTTAATAAACAGCTTTCTCATTTCACTCATAGCCATCTTCTCTCTGTGACTAGATCATACGTTTCAGATGGCACTGTCACCATGGAATCAAGACCTAGAACCATCAATTCCCTTTGATCCAAACTGTCATATAGCAGTGTTTTTCACCTGGTAATAATTTTGCCTCCTAGGACACATTTTTCAATGTCTAAAAACACTTTTTGTTGTGACAAAAAGTGGGAGGGAGGAGTGTACTAGTGGCATTTAGTGGGTAGAGGACAGGGATGTGGCTAAATATTCTATGAAGCACAGGACAGCTCAGCTGTCCTCAACAAGGGATTATCCAACTCTCAACTGTTGATTGTAACAGGCCTGGAAAAGCCTCACAGAGGGATGGGATGGAATGGACAAGCACACCACAGTCATGACAGAAAAATCCTGAGAATTCTAAACCGCCTGTGAATGATACAGATTAACTTCTGCAGAAATGAAAACTTGTGGAAGTAGGTCCAACATGAACTCACTGTATACCTAAATCTCCTGTAAGCTTAAGAATGTGATAATAGGTTTCCCATGTGATGATGGCTGCAGAATTTGTGGAATGACATGCAGGAACACAATGGTCCAAATTCTAACTGCTTATCAGACTTTATTTCATACAAATGTCCATCATGGACAAAAACATTTTCCTTGATTTTAAAAATAAAAATGCAATAAAATAATACAAATAAATTCCTTTCTGCTTCCATGAAGGTGTGTAGTTTTTAAAAGGATGAAATTGAACAAGAGCACTAGGAACAAAGGCTAACAAGAGACCTCGTGGAAGCATACAAAAGGATTTTTTGCTAATTGGGACTAGATTGGGATTGAAAGCAGCAGCATCTGTGATCGAAGACCTTGGCTGATGGGAAATGAATGGGATAAAGAGCCTCTGGCTCTTTATTTTACTATTTGACACAATTTTGGAGCACAGTAGCTACACTAAACAGCAATCCAAGAATTCCCACAACTCTTCCGTCCATCTCCATGATGTGAGAAATCAACTGAAACAGCCAGATATGTGTCTCCTTTCTACACTCTCATCCCCACCTTCATTGGCCTTTCTTACTTCCTTTACATCCATAACTTCAGCATGAAGTATTGGAAGAAGAAGGGTGGGGGATGGTGACAGTGCTTTGCATCCTGAAACGTATAGACAGCCATGCAAAATACTGAAGATAGAGGCAGACCTACAGAGTGAGTTCTAGAAGCAGTGATGCTTCTAAATCTGTCATATATTCCATCTGGACAAAGAAGCACGAGATCGTCTCTTTGGTAGAGAACTTGGCCATCCGAACCTTAGCCTTTAATTCTGCTCAAAAGTATCACGCTTAATGAGTTCCTGCTTGGTCACACAAATGGTATTCAGGGCTGTGAAGACCAATCTTCTACCTCTCTTAGGTGTTATCATGAGACATCTAAGTGCCAGTGAAGAAGGCTGGGGACATTCCATCTACTGACCTGTCCTGGAAGAGGGAAGGTTGCTTGTGTGAGTTTCCTATTGCTGCTTACCACAAACTTGGTGGCTTAAACACACACATACACTGACCATCTCACAATCTTGAGGCCAGAAGTATAAAATGGGTTTCACTTAACTAATGTCAGGTTTGGCAGGGCTGCCTTCCTTCTGGAGTCTCAAGGGAATAATTCTTTTTCTTGCCTTTTCTAGCATTTAGAGTCTGTTTGAATCCCATGGGTCGTGGCTCCACCCCTTCAGAGCAAGGGGGTGCTGGTCAGCTCCTTCTCAGGCTACATGACCTTAGCTCCCTGCTTTTGTCTTCACATCTCCTTCTTTGACTCTGATTCTCCTGTCTCCTTCCTTCGATTACATTGGGCCCAACCGGTAATCCAGAACAATCTCTTCATCTCAAGATTCTTAACACTGTCACATCTACAAAGTCCTTTTTACCATGTGAGGTAGCATATTCACCTGGCATTAGGACGAGAACATCTTTGGGAGCCACTAAGTGCCTGCTACATAGCACTCTACACAAAGACAAGTACACAAGCAGAAAACCTGTAATTTGCGGCATCTCAAATAACCCCCTGAAAGAACATCCACTGGGGAGAGTTAAACATGAATTCCTGTTTCTCCTTGTTTTGGAAAGAGCTGCATTTCCCTCAGTGCGCACACTGCTCATTTACACTGGCTATAACTGCTAGGCCAGATAGCACTTACGATCAGTGATAATCTGTGGTCATAGGACTTTCAGGAGCAGTTGGCTTTGGCTCAGACTAGAAACAAGAAGACTCAACAGAAACACTTCACCTGTGTTCTCTCCAGGGGTCACTGGGCTCCTCCTGACTTTGGTTTCTCTAACAAAGATGCCATCCTAGCTTACTCCTGTTCCTCTTTAAAAATAGCTCCTGTTTTTGAGAACCTACATTGTGCTGAGTATTCCTCCAAATACTGTACATGTATTATCTGATTTAAATTACTTAAAGAGAGTATAAGGCAAGTATTTTTATCAGACAGAGGTGAAAGACACTCTCCTTCCCATTCTGCCATCCCCTGTGGATTCACCCAGCAGAGACTGTGTTTTCCTGCCTTATGTCTAACAGGGAAGAGCCAGATCAGATACCAGGCCCTGTGCAGATATTCAATATGTGTTAAGTAAATTGAATGGAACACTAATGTTCTATTTTTCCCCTGATAAGACAGGGATGGTGAGGCAGAGGTGAGCATTTCTATTTCAGTTACAATTCTTATCAGTCTAACAGTAGATGCCATTTAATCAGAGGGGAAAAAGACTGAGACTACTGTTAAGAACCATCATGTAGCTTATGTCTTTATCTGCCATTTTAACTGAAATTTGTCCGTATGTACAAACACGTTCTTTTGAGAGTTTGGATGCCCAAGAAGAATGTGGAAGATCACAGCAAGATGGAAAGAAAAGATTCTTGTTTTAGAAAAAAAAATCACTATATTTTTTCCCTATTGCCATTCTTTTTGCCCATTTATCCTTCTACTTTTATTGACTTTCTGGTCTTTAATTCTACTTGTCTGTCTGTACTCTGGATGTACATCTGAAGAAATGCAGAATAAAACCCACTTTAGCTTCAGAAAAACCTGAGTTCAAGTCTTACCCTGGCCATGTACTGAATATATCTGATTTCATGGAAGGCCCTTCCCTGTGCATGTTTCCCATTTGTAAAATGGAAAGAAACTGCCTGTCTTGAGGGGTCTCTTTTGATGTCTGGTTTTGTTATACAGCAGATAATCAATAAATGCTAAATTGTTTTGCTGATATTAGTTTTAATACTGTTATTACTCTACTGATATTCAGCTCATTGTGTTTGAGCATTTAAGTGAGTGAATGTGTTGAGAGTTTTTAGAACAATGCCAAGTGGAAAAAAATCATTTCATATAAATGTTAGCTATTATTACAACTTTTTAAGCAATTATTATTTAATTAATACCATCTGTCTCTGAGTCATAATTTCTGCCTGTTTTTTTTTAAACCAAAGTTTTCCTACTTCTTTTCTTAGCAAATATCCAGACTTTAAATTCAATCTCCCTGCTTTGTGGTACTGGCTTGCTCCTTCTGATATTTTTTAAAACGCTTGACCTGATCAATTCCATCTAAGCTCATAGTATCTAAAAACACCCTTCCACCTAAATAGCCTCCTGGAATTAGCTTGACCCCTGCTGACTCTCCTTTGTTCCACCATAATGAACACCCCAGGAAGACAATACCTTAGGCCCTATGAATATTATGAAATCATAAAGCTAAGATATTATTTGATAAGTTGTCACTCTGAACTAACATACTTTTCTACATCTAATTCTCAGTTCTGGTGCTCTAAAGCTAGGCATGACAAATCTGTTGTGTAAAGGGCCAGACAGTAAATATTTCAGGCTCTGTGGGCCAGTCCCTGTGACAACTACTCAATCCATCCTGCAGATATAGCCCGAAGCAGCCATAAACAGGATGCAGATGAATGGGCATGGCTATGTGCTAATAAAAGTTTTTACCAAAGTAAATGACAGCCTAGATTTGATCCTCAGAACATACTCTGCTTATCCCTTTCTTACAGCATGCATTTTTCATCAGGGGTGATATCACCCTTAAGGAGTTTTAAATTAGATCTTGGTGGTAGGGTTGTGGCAAAAATCTTACTCTCTGTATAAAGCAAAGATATGCATACAGTACAAAAACAGATTGTTCTGGCTTGAATAGTGTCTCCAAAAATGTATGTCTACTTGGAACCCTCAGAATGTGGCTTTACTTGGAAACAGCGCCTTTGCAGGTGTGGTCAAGTTCAGACGGGGCCATAGTGGATTTAGGGTGGGCCCTATCCAATGACTGGTGTCTTGATAAGAAGTTGGGTTCTGGCCACAGAGACATGCACAGAGGAAAACCAGTGTGAAGATATGCAGATACGGATGAAAATGCCATGTGATTAAAGTGATTCTTCCACCCTGCAAGGAATAGCAAGATTGCCGGCAATAACCAGGAAGGATGAAAAGATAATGAAGGGTCCTCCCTATAAACTTTAAGAGGACTTGGCCCTGCCAGCATCTTGATATCAGACTTCTAGTCTCCAGAATTATTAGACAACACATTTCTGTTGCTTTCAGCTATGTAGTTTGTGCTATTTTGTTACAGCAGCCCTAGAAAATTAACACACAGGTATATAGCACATCTAGGGTATTTATTAAACCTTCATAGGAATATGAAGATGATTATGGGAAAAACATTTTAAAAGGCTCCCAGGGAATGATAATTAAAAAAAAATAAAAGATGCTGAGAATCACTGCTCTAGACGTATTTGTTTCCTGACCAGACTGACAGGGTGTCAGACAAGAACCAACATTTATTTTGCTCACATCCACCCTTTCAAACACTGTTGAATGAGTTTCACCCTCATTCTTTCACTAGAGTTGTTCCAACTCTTAGGAATAATTACTTTGCACTTGGTCAGATAAACTAGACCTTTGCCCTGACACCTTTATCTTCAGGGATGAAGACATGGAACAGTCATAATGAACTGCAGACCCAACATCTAAGATGCTTTCCAGTGTCAAATATGCCAAAGAATCAGGTTGTTCCAACTCTAATGTTCAACAGTAGGTGGAATAAAAGTACTCTAACAACCTCCAAATACCAGAGCATGACTAAATGTGCATGCTTACTATGAACTAATTACTGTGAGCTCAATATGTTTAAGCCTAATTTAAAGAGAACAAAACTGAAGCTTAGAGGTGCTAAGAAACATCCCTGAGGTCACAAAGGTCTGGTTTGTTAGGTATGGATTTAATGCAAGTTGTCACATTCTTTATAGTGTTTTATTGGGTATCTGAGACCCACATGAGACAAGATCTAGGGGAGCCCCATCAAAATCTGCAATCGGGGATGTTATGATCCATTTAATTAGATGCTCAGACCAGAAAGGATGAGGCTCAGAGGATGAATACCAGAGATTTCTTCTCACCTGGGAATTCTCCTGTCCAGTCAGCCAGGAAACACCTGATGGCCAACCCCCACGCAACTTGCAAACATCTCACTCCTAACATCCTAGGTCGAGCTATGTTGGGCCAAACTCTCAACAGTTCACATCTCTAATGTAAGTTTCCTATATCCCCAGAGGCAGCATGATTTACTCAATAAATGTTGATTAAGAGTTCTCAGTATGGTAGGCACTCTTCTAGGCCCAGGAAGAAGGCAGTGGATTAAAGGAAAGAGAGACAAAAATGTGTTCTTATGGAGTTTGCATTATAGTCAGAGTGGAGGAAACAGACAGTAAATAAAATAAATAAGTTAAAATAGATAGCATACCACACACGGTACTAATGTAGGTAGTTAAAAGCACAGAACAGCCTGCCAGGTTCCACCATATACTAAGTGTGCGATCTTAGCCTAGTTACCTTTCTGTATCTGAGTGTCTGCATCTGTAAAAGAAAGAGGACACCAGAGCCTGGCATACAGCATTGCTAGAAGGATTGATGGATGGAAAGCACTTCGATTCCAACCCAAGACAAAGATTATTAACTCTTATCACATGAAGAAAAATAAAGCTGGAACTGGAGCTAGAGAGTGAAGATGGTGGCAGTGCAGATGACTAAGGGCAAGAAGGCTTAGACTGGGAAAACTATGGCTTTGCATCTTGGCTCTGCCACTTACTCTGTTACCTTGGAAAAAATATGTAACCTCTCTGATTCTCAGTTTTTGTGTTTGTTTTTCTGCTTTGTTAGGCTGTAAAATGGAAATAATCCTACCGACTATGTGGGTTTGAGATAGAAGGAGATGGACAGAATCAATAGCACTAGTGAAGCTCGCTGTGGTCCTGGACACAGAATATGTAATCCATGACTGTTTTCTTCTTAATCCTTAAACCATGGTTCACAGAGAGGCCTTTCCCACCCTCCAAGATGGGAACACATCCCCCTCCCTGCTATCCCTGGGGGATACAACTTGTTTCATGGGCCCCAGTGGATGCCTGAAACTGCAGATAGTACCAAACCCCATGTACAGTATGTGTTTTTTTCCTACACATCCAGACCTATGATAAAGTTTAGTTTATGAATTTGGCACAGTAAAAGAATATTCAAATTGCCAGCATCACTACTCTTGCATTTCGGGGGCATTATTAAGTAAAATAAGAGTTATCTGAACACAGGTGCTATGATTCTGTGAGAGTTGTTCTGGTAACTGGCAGGACTGCTAAGCAGACAGGAGGTGAAGCTTGGATGTCCTGGACAAAGTCATTCAATAGGTCCTTGAGTAAATGAATGCATCACAGTGGAGGCAACAAATAATTAAATGTAGCCTACTACATGGATGTAATGTGATGCATGTCATTACAGAGATGAGTATTAAATGAGAGAATGAGAAAACCACCTGTATCCATTTGAACTACAAATTAGGATTTGAGAAGTAAGAAGAATTTTCAGTAGCCAGAATGCCCTTTTGATTCCTTTCCTTGGTGATTTGAAATACTCACAATTGGCAGTTAGAAACAATAGAGTTCACAGTTTTACACAGTAAAAACTCGTATCAAAGGCCTTACAATATGGAGATGTCCAAGAGTTTCATGTATTCATGGGGTCCTCCTATGCATTTATTTAGGACTTATGGTCCTCCAAGTATTATTTTAGGAAGAGAAATCACAAAGCTAAGGTATTATTCCTTTTGATAAAGCAAGAGAAGGGAATTCTAAGCCAAAAGAATAGTGTAAGAAAAACAAAATTATGTGAATAAACAACACTTTCAGAAAAATGAAAGAATGTTGACACGACTGAAAGTAGAAAAATTGATATCACTTTTATAGAGTTCAGAGCAGTAACTAGGGACCAGTTTCCATGGACCTGGTCTTCAGATTAAGTAACTCCAGCTCCTCAGCTCGTTTCTCCATTCTGCTCTCAATGAGACTAGCTACTGGATGGGAGAAATTATAGCCAGCACAGGACACTCCATATTTTCTCCAGCCCTTGAAATAAACATTTATCCTTGCCAAGCAGTGAACATGGGACCTAGCATTCATGTCAGAAATGTATTATACAATAACAATCAGTTCCTGGCTTTCCGCAACAGCCTTTCAGCCCATCATCAATGCTTATGGTATAAATTTAAATGGAGATTATGCAAATACCCACAATACAAGGATGCCAACAAAAATCCCATGATGTTTCTCAAAGCAGAGCAGTACCAGAAAAGACATGGTTTTCAATTTAACTGCATTAAAATTGGTCTCTTTTGGCATATTTCCTTGGAAATAAAAAGGGAAATAAAATTGTATTATCTTTTTTTGTTTGCTTATTTTTGGGAGAATTGTATGATATTATAGAAACAACTCACTACTCATGAAAAAAGATGCAAACTGATTTCAAAATATTTCATAGATATTAAATATCAGAATTTGAATCTAAGTTCCATAAAGTGGTCAGTGAAGAACATAAAATTATAGCCTATGTTGCATAAGAAATGGTCCTAATAATTAAATTCTGTGTTGATGGCAAAAGCATTTTGCTCTTTTTAAAGGTAAAAAGAACAACTAGTCAAAATCTCTTTGCTCTTTACTCTTCTGACAATTGCTATTTTTTTCTTCCAGTATGGTTGTCTCAGGAAATATGTTTTGCAGATGTAATGGTTTGCATAGTTGTACTGTAACACTTGAACACAGCCATGTACACAGACTTACCAGTATGCATCAAAATGACATGAGACCCTATATTCTTAGGGTCTCTTTCTGGAATCAAACAGAAGTACATTCTTCATCTGTCTTTAGTAAAGCATTTAGCTATAAAGGTCCAGACTCAGCAGGGAATTTCACAATAGAAAGATAAAAAAAATATTCAAAGATATCAAAAGGTAAGAACCTAGTTTTTCATAATATCCTTAGAAAGACTTTCTTCATCTACAAAATACCATCTCATAAAGAAAGCAAGCTCAGTGGCTCAAGCAATAGGTTATGCTCTTGTATTGCTCTCAAAATATGAGAAGCTAGCAGACAAATGAAGTAACAATAATTTATTTTGAAGCATGGATAATTTCCCCAAAAATGCCCCCTGAGATTTCAGGATATATATTGAAAGCTTATGTCCTCTCTTGGAAATACAAAGTAGAAACTGAGACAGACCTGAATTAATTAGGATGTACGTCATCTCTTAGTAAAAAGCTTTGAGATTTGCAGATACTAACTACTATATATAAAATAGATAAACAATAAAGGCCTACTGTCTAGCATGGGAAATTATATTCAGTATCTTATAGTAAACTATAATGAAAAAGAATATGAAAACAAATATATTTATGTATATGTATGACTGAACTATTTTGCTGTACACCAGAAATTGATAAAACACTATAAACTGACTATACTTCAATTTATAAAAAAGCTTCCTTTTACAAGGCCAGATGGTAAAATGCAAGCACCTATCTCATAAACACACACACACACACACACACACACACACACACACACACATTTTTTGCCAACTGCTACCAAAGATGTCTGTTATGTTATTTAACAAAAGTGACTGATATAACCTCTTTCTGAAGGGTAAGGTGTCCCTTATGGTTGAATGACTGCAATTTGTGTTGACTCATTCAGTAGAAGAGTTAAATAAAAGAAAAATTTGCCCACATGATGCCTTTGACTTCCAAATCCATTTTCTAACCCTTAAAATTTTATCAGAAAGCATTCTTTCTCTCATGTGCTGTCAGAGGAACCTTGCTGCAGTTAGTTACATTTCTAATGCCTTGTGCTGCTTCAGTGACAGGGTCTTTGACGGAACCATGCTAACTAGATGGGAAGGCATGGCCCCTGAGCCTCTGTGCTTGTTTGCTTGGTAACCTCCTCAATGAAGGGCAGTGAATTGCCTTTTACTTTTCAACTTTCTCAGACAGAATGACTACTATAAGCTCTCAGGAGATGATTTTAAGTTAAATTATTTTAAAATCACCATCACTGGTCTATAAAGATGAGTTTTACATAATTATATCCATTTATGGTACACCAGCATCTGTGATTCCTCTAACCAGGGAGTTAATATATGTGTGTACAAACACACACACACAAACAGCTTTGCATTAGTAATGCTTGGTAGTGCCACTTC
This sequence comes from Camelus dromedarius, assembly GCF_036321535.1. Taxonomy (NCBI): domain Eukaryota; kingdom Metazoa; phylum Chordata; class Mammalia; order Artiodactyla; family Camelidae; genus Camelus; species Camelus dromedarius. The sequence continues at coordinate 6,909,746 of NC_087461.1, forward strand.
AAATAAGAACAAACATAATGAAGATAATGACTTCATGACAAACAATTCTTTTCAACTGGTAACACAGGTAGTTTATTTCAGGAACAGTGTATCATATACACTGTATTATACATCCCCACTAGAATGAAAGCCCCAAATGATAATGTAACTTACAAGAAATCAGAGATGGTTCTGTCTCATTTATTTTGTACCAGCTGCACCTGGATCAGCAACTGGCACACAGTAATTATATGTTGAATCAATGATTTCATAATTCTCTTAATAAACAGCAAAATCCCCTATTAAACTATGCAGGCATATTTTTGGTACTTGATATTTCTTACTATGACTTTGGCACCTACAAGGTGAATTTCTCATGTTCAATTACAGCCTTGAAAAACATTTCTCTCTCTTCGTCTTCTACTTTTCCAATTATTATTAAAATTCTTCTTATTCTAAGAAGAAGATATCACATTGATAAACATATATGCACTGAATGTAGGAACATCTAAATATTTAAAATATTAACAGACATAAAGGGAGAAATTGTCACTGAAACAATATAGTAAACGACTTATAAATACCCAACTTACATCAATGGAGAGATCATTCAGACAGGAAAAAAAAAAATAAGGAAACAGTGGCCTTAAATGAAACATTAGAATGGATCAACCAAATAGATATCTACAGAATATTTCATCTGAAAACAGCAGAATACATTCTTTTCAAGTATACATGGAACTTTCTCCAGGATAGATCACATGCTAGACCACAAAACAAGACAATAAATTTTAAAAGACTGAAATCTTATCGACCATCTTTTCTGACAACAATGATAAGAAACTAGAAACCAACTGCAGGAAGAAAAGTGAGGGAAAAAACACAACCAACATGGAGATGAAATAATATGCTACTAAAAAATACTGAGTCAATAAAGAAATTAAAGAGGAAATCAAAAAATAACTTGAGATGAAAGAAAATAGAAACACAAATTCCAAAATCCACAGGGCCCAGGAAAAGTAATTCTAAATGGGAATTTATGGTAATACAGACCTATTTCAAGAAACAAGAAAAATCTCAAACACACAGCCTGACCTTCCATTTATAGGAATTAGAAAAAGAAGAACAAAATGTAAAGTCAGCAGCAGGGAGGAAATGACAAAGATCAGAGTGTAAAAATAGAGATCAAAACAACAATGAAAAAGATCAGTGAAACCAAGAGATGATATTTTTGAAAAGACAAACAAAATTGATAAACCTGTAGACAGGTATTTCAAAAACAAAGAGAGAGGGCCAAAATAAATAATATTAGAATGAAAGAGGAAAAGTTACAACCAGAGTCACAGAAATACAATCATAAGATAATTCTGTGAACAACTGTATGCCAGCAAATTTGACAACCTAGAAGAAATGGATAAATCTCTAGAAACATATAATCTTCCAAGACTGAATCAGGAAGAAATAGAAAATCTAAACAGGTAAATTACTAATAATGAAATTTAATCAAAAACAAAACAAAACAAAACCTCCCAAGGAGGGGGAAAAAACATTAAGAACTATCTGGCTTCACATGAGAATTTTATCAAACATTTAAAGAAAAATAAATACCTATCCTTCTCAAATTATTCAAAAAAACTGAAGAGGAGGGAATACTTCCAATCTCATTCTATGAGGCCAGAATTTCCCTCAAACATGAATATACAAATAGATCTCTTTGTAAAGCAATGACCCTTAAAGATGAACACACATATACCTTTCTCTAAACCACATTATTCTTTAAATTGCTAAATTGTTTTATATGTGTACAAGAATGAATGTAGCAAGATTATGTCAAATAGCCAAAACTCTAGGAACAAACAAATATGCATTATCATAAAATGTTTAAATTTTTTATAATTTTATACAGTAAAGAAAGTAAATATTCATACGTGGAGTAACATAAATCTTGGAAAAGTAACTCAAACAATACTGAATAGAATATGATAAACTCAGAAGGCTATGATGGCATGATATCAGTTTTATAAAACAAAATTTTAAAAACTTGTTTTTTAAACTTTTTTTATTGAGTTATAGTCATTTTACAATGTTGTGTCAAATTCCAGTGTAGAGCACAATTTTTCAGTTATACATCAACATACGTATATTCATTGTCACAGTTTTTTTTTTTCGCTCTGAGCTACCACAAGATCTTATATATATTTCTCTGTGCTATGCAGTATAATCTTGCTTATCTATTCTACATTTTGAAATCCCAGTCTGTCCCTTCCCACCTCCCACCCCCTTGGAAACCACAAGTTTGTATTCTATGTCTATGAGTCTGTTTCTGTTTTGTATTTATGTTTTATTTTGTTTTCTTTTCTTTTGTTTAGATTCCACGTATGAGTGATCTCATATGGCATTTTTCTTTCTCTTTCTGGCTTACTTCACTTAGAATGACATTCTCCAGGAGCATCCATGTTGCTGCAAATGGCATTATGTTGTCAGTTTTTATGGCTGAATAGTATTCCATTGTATAAATATACCACCTCTTCTTTAGCCAGTCATCTGTTGATGGACATTTAGGCTGTTTCCATGTCTTGGCTATTGTAAATAGTGCTACTATGAACACTGGGGTGCAGGTGTCATCCTAAAGTAGGTTTCCTTCTGGATATATGCCCAGGAGTGGGATTCCTGGGTCATATGGTAGGTCTAGTGCTAGTCTTTTGAGGAATCTCCATACTGTTCTCCACAGTGGCTGCACCAAACTGCATTCCCACCAGCAGTGAAGGAGGGTTCCCTTTTCTCCACAGCCTCTCCAGCATTTGTCACTTGTGGATTTTTGAATGATGGCCATTCTGACTGGTGTGAGGTGATAGATACCTCATTGAACTTTTGATTTGCATTTCTCTGATAATTAGTGATATTGAGCATTTTTTCATGTGCCTATTGATCATTTGTATTTCTTCCTTGGAGAATTGCTTGTTTAGGTCTTCTGCCCATTTTTGGATTGGGTTGTTTGTTTTTTTCTTATTAAGTCATATGAGCTGCTTATATATTCTGGAGATCAAGCCTTTGTCGGTTTCATTTGCAAAAATTTTCTCCCATTTCATAGGTTTTTATTTTGTTTTACTTATGGTTTCCCTTGCTGTGCAGAAGCTTGCGAGTTTAATTAGGTCCCATTTGTTTATTCTTGCTTTTATTTCTATTGCTTGGGTAGACTGTCCTGGGAGAACATTTTTGAGATGTATGTCAGATAATGTTTTGCCTATATTTTCTTCTAGGAGGTTTATTGTATCTTGTCTTATGTTTAAGTCTTTGATCCATTTTGAGTTTATTATTGTGTATGGTGTAAGGGAGTGTTCTAGTTTCATTGATTTACATGCTGCTGTCCAGTTTTCCCAACACCATTTGCTGAAGAGACTGTCTTTATTCCATTGCATATTCTTGTCTCCTTTGCTGAAGATTGGTTGACCAAAAGTTTGTGGGTTCATTTCTGGGCTCTCTATTCCGTTCCATTGGTTCATATGTCTGTTTTTGTACCAATACCATACTGTTTTGATTACTATAGCTCTGTAGTATAGTCTGAAGTCTAGGAGAGTTATTCCTACAGCCTCTTTCTTTTTCTTCAATAATGCTTTGGCGATTCTAGGTCTTTTGTGGTTCCATATAAATTTTATTATGATTTGTTCTAGTTCTGTGAAATATGTCCTGGGTAATTTGATAGGGATTGTATTAAATCTGTAGATTGCCTTGGGCAGTATGACCATTTTAACAATATTGATTCTTCCAACCCAGGATCATGGAATATCTTTCCATTTTTTTAAGTCTTCTTTAATTTCCTCAATCAGTGCTTTATAGTTCTCCATGTATAATTCTTTCACCTCCTTGGTTAGATTTATTCCTAGGTACTTTATTACTTTGGGTGCTATTTTAAAGGGGATTGTTTCTTTATATTCTTTTCCTGTTGATTCATCATTAGTGTAAAGAAATGCTACTGATTTTTGAACATTAATCTTGTAACCTGCTACCTTGCTGAACTCTTCAATTAGTTCTAGTAGTTTTTGTGTGGAGCTTTTCGGTTTTTCTATATATAGTAATCTGCATATAGTGACACTTTTACCTCTTCTTTTCCAATTTGGATCCCTGTTATTTCTCTCTCTTGCCTGGTAGCTGTGGCTAGGACTGTTAGTAATTGTTTTATATACTGAGGTGCTCCTATATTGGGTGCATATATATTAACAAGTGCAATGTTCTCATCTTGTATTACTCCTTTAATCATTATAAAATGTCCTTCTTTATCTTTCTTTATGGCCTTTTTTTTAAAGTCTATTTTGCCTGAAATCAGTACTGCTACACCTGCTTTTTTGGCTTTTCCATTTGCATGGAATATCCTTTTCCATCCTTTCACTCTCAATCTATATGTGTCCTTGTCCCTAAAGTGAGTCTCTTGTATGCAGCATATTGAAGGTTCTTGCTTTATTATCCAGTCTGCCACTCTGCATCTTTTGACTGGAGCATTTTGCCCATTAACATTTACAGTAACTAATGATAGATGTGTGTTTATTGCCATTTTGAACTTATCTTTGCAGTTGATTTGGTATTTCCTTTTTGTTCCTTTCTTCTTCCTTTTGTGGTTTGATATTTTTCCTTTGTATTATCTTGGATTTTATTTAGTTTTTGTGACTAACTTGTAAGTTTTTGGCTTGTGGTTACCCATTTTTGTAAGTCTATTAACCCATTACTATAACTGTTTGTATTAAACAGATAGTAATATCTCAAACCCATCCTACCGAGAACAAAAAATTTAAAAAAGAAGAAAACAAACCTCTATGTTTCCTTGCTTCCCTCTCCCACTCTTAATGATTTAGATATCTTCTTTTACAATTTTGTTTATTCTGTTTGTAATTCATGATAGTTATCACCTTTCAGTTATGAGGTTCTCATTTTTGTAGCATCCTGCTTCTTTTCTATTTAGAGTAGACTTGTCATTATTTCTTTTAGCATGGGTTTAGTGTTGCTAAACTCTTGTAGTTTTTGCTTGTCTGTGAAATTCTTTATCTCTCTTTCTATTCTAAAGGATAGCCTTGCTGGATAGAATATCCTAGGCTGCATCTTTTTCATGCAGGACTTTGAATATATCTTGCCACTCCCTTCAGGCCTGCAGTGTTTGTGTAGAGAAACCAGCTGAGAGCCTTATGGGGGTTCTGTTGCAACTCACTCTTTGCTTCCTGTACTTGGATATCCAATTCCTTCTTTAGTTTTGGAAAGTTTTCAGTCATGATTTCTTCAAATACCTTTTCAATACCCTTTGTTCTTTCTTCCCCTTCTGGAGCTCTTATTATGCATAGATTGGCATGCTTTACATTGTCCCATAGGTCCCTTATATTGTTTTCATTGTTTTTCATTTGTTTTTCTCTCAGCTGTTCTGATTGGGTGCTTTTTGTTGTCCTGTCTTCTAGGTCACTTATTCGTTCATCTGCATTATCCAGCCTGCTTTGTACAGCCTTTAGATCAGCTCTCATCTCAGCAAATGAGTTTACCAATTCTATTTGGCTCTTCTTTATAGCTTCAATTTCATTTTTGATATATTTTGTGCCTCTAAACACTATCTCTTTTAGTTCCTTCAATACTTTGATCAGTCCTTTTTTGAAATCTTGATCTAGTAGGCCATCAATGTCTATTGCATTGATTGTGCTTTCAGGGGATTTCTCTTGCTCTTTTAATTGGGAGTGGTTCCTCTGCTTCTTCATATTGCTCATATCTCTCTGGCACTGTGGCTTAAGGAGTATCAGTTATCTATTGTGGTTCTTAAGTTTATTTATTTATCTATCTGAAGCCTATGCAGGAATAAAACTTAAAAAAAGAGAGAGAGAATTTTAAAAGAATGGAGGGAAAAAAAAAGTTTGAAAACAGTGTATAATCAATAATAGAAGAGCAAGTTGAAGCAGAATAGCAATCGGTTGAGACGTCTTTTAAAAACCTTTAAAAAAAAAAAAAGGAGAAAAAAATCAAAAAACAATATTTGAAACCCATGTGTAGTCAATAACAGGAGATTGAAACCAAGAGAATTAAAAATGAAATGAGGTGGGTTTTTTAAAATAATAAAAAGATTTTAAAAGAAAAAGTTAAAAGGGATTAAAACTGTAGACATGTACAATTGTTTAAAAAGTAAAAATTAAAAAGGTAATAGAAAACAGAACAGATATAAAAAAGATTAAAAAAAAAAAAGGATGTGTTCTCATGGAGACTGTGCACTGTTAATGATTTTATCAAGAGGTCTTTCTGTCTTCGCCCTGTTTTGCGAACTCAGCTTGCTGTTTCCAGAGGCCCTCATTGGCACCCTCATCAGTGCTGCTCCCTAGTGCCTGTCGGCAAGCAGATCGCACCCCCTTCCCAACCCTGGGTCAGGTGCTGAGCTCTTAAGTGGGGACCCATTGTGTCTGTTTAACTTAGTTCTGTCAGCCAAGGGGTGCTCCATGCAGATCTGAGCCTCAGAGGCTCCCCCTCTGTCCCACTGGCCTCTCTGTTGGAGAGGGAGAAACCCAGAGAATGAGCGCTGTTCCTCCTTTGCCGCTCCCTCCCTGCGGGACTGGTCCCGCACTGTTTTGCTTTTCCTTTTTTCCTTTTCTCCTACCAGATTCATGGTATCTTTGTCTTTTGAAGAGGGTGATGTTCTGTTGGAGTCCAGCAGGTGCTCTGGTTGGCTGGGTGGGTCCGTGGATGTGAGTTTTGGTGTATTTGTGGGAGAGGGTGAGCTACAAGCATCCTTATACTCTGCCATCTTGGCCCCTCCCCCTAAAACTTGTATTTTTAAAATAGCTAGGAAATAGTAAATACAAAATTCAGAATAGTAGTTACCTTGAGGAGTTGCAAGGAATCAGAAGAAAATACACTAGTAGTTTCATTAGCATAGATAATAATTTAGATATCAAATTTCACAGTGGGTTTACCAGTAAGTTTTTTTTATTATACTTCATAATTATGCTTCATATTCACTATATATTGGACATTGCTAATACTTGTCCATTTCTCTTCAGATCCCAAATACTGTTTATTTATGCTTCTTTTCAGGCTTTTGTATCTTATTGATTATAAAAGCTCTTATACTGCATTTGATGATATCCATTAGCCTAAGAAAGTCACTTTAGTTATATGCACAGAGAACCAGAAGTAACTGAGAGTTTGTTTCTCCATGGGATGGCCCTCAGCTAATGGAGAAAAATCAATGAAAAGAGAAACTGATTCTATTTGACATGTCTTCTTTATCTCCTCTGCTGTTCTAAGGCCTCTGATATTAGACTAGGTGAGGTTATCAGTCTTTGGTCTTCTCTTTGTTATCTATATCCAGTACTTCCATAAACACATAGACTATCATGGTTGTATGATCGTGATTCTCAAAATTCTCTCTCTTGCTTACAACTCTATACAAGACTCCAGACTTGTATATCTGGCTGCTTAATTAACATCTATTCAATGTTTAACAGTCCATTCAAATTCAACAAATCTAACAGTTAGAACCTAATATTTCTCCTAAACTTATGCTTTTACAATGTTCCCATTTCAGTATATACTCCCAGCTTCTATGATGAAACCATCAGAAAATTTTGGCACTTCTGAAGGAAAGGGTTAATTCATTAAACCAGGGTTACTCAACCCTTATACATTCCAAAGAAAGGCTTGTCTTCAGGACTGCCTCTTGGCTGGCTCTTGGGGAATGAGCTCTGAACTCTTCTAATATTCTGCTTGAGGAGATTGTTTTTGTATGCCTGAGACTTTGGGCAATGGTGCACCCATTTGACCAGATCAGTTTGTCCTAACAATGTGACTTAAGATGTATTGGTTAGGATATTGGTCAGGATTCTTCAGAGAAAGAGTCAAGAGGATTTACAGCAATATATACACATGGAAAGATTTATTATAAGAATTTGCTTACTCGTTATGCAGGCTGAAAATTCCCATCATCTGCCATCTGCAAGCTGGAGAACCAGGAAAGCCAGTGGTATAACTCAGTCCTAGTCCAAAGACCAGAGAATTGAGGAACCAATGGTGTAAGTCCTGAACTCAGCTTGGACTCATCCAGAAGCTCGAGAACCAGGAGCACCAGTGTCTGAGGGAAGAAAAAGATGGGTGTTTCAGCTCAAGCAGGGAGAGCAAATTTGCATCCTCCCCCTTTCGGTTTTATTCAGGCCCTCAAGAGACTGGATGATACCTGCTGTCATTGGCAAAGGCAATCTTTTCTACTCACCCTATTAATTCATAAGCTAATCTCTCCCAGACACACACTCACAGACAGATCCAGAAATGTATACTAGGGGTATATCATGGATTGAAAGGGTCAGTATTCTAAAACCATTCATTCATCTCTAATTGATGTATATGATAAGTGTAATTTCTGTCAAAATCAAAGACAAAGAAAAGACAAGATAATCTTGAAGAAAAAGAAAAACAGATGACTATTGTACAATAAAATCATTATCACCTACAGAAAGATACACAGAGAAATAGACCAACGAAAGGGAAGGTCACCAAAGACTCACATGGATATAGATGCAGCTATAGAAGAATGACGGTATGTTAAATAAATGTTTATTGGATATCACACAGAAAAATGCATTTTCACCTATACCTCACACTATACACAGAAACCAGTTCAAGACGGACAATAATCTAAATGTGAGAGGAAAAAGAAGTGGACCTTCTTCAAGGTATCCCAGGCTAAAATCTTTATGATTTTAAGTTAATCAAAATTGTCTAAAATAAGAAAATATTAGTAATTGAGAAGGAATTAAAAGTAGTAATGCCAGCCCATGAAAAAATACCTTTTATGGAGTGAAAAGGCAAACTTGATGGAAAAATGGGCCAGGGACTTGATCAGAAGATATTGAAATGGGCAAAAATATAGAGTTTGGAGGTCATATGGATCTAACACACTCATGGATTGCAGATGAGAAGGACCGGCTCTCTAATTTGGACAACAGTTTGGCAGTATCTACCAAGAAGCTTGAACATATACACACTCTATGAATCAGCCAGTGATGGGCATATCTATGGAAGAACATTTTAGACAGAGAGAACTGTGGGTCCAAAGACCTTAAGGCAACTGTATACCTGATGCATCCAAGCAACAACAAAGAGGTTGGTGTGTTTACTCTTTTTTCTCTTACTTCTCCCCCATTATTCGTAAATGACTCACAGGGAGATCTGGTCTGCCCTGTTCACTGAGGACTTTCCAGCAGTTAGGCTTATAAGGCAAATAACAAAAAAGCTTGCTAAGTGTCTAAGGAATGAATGAAGGAATGAATGAGAGAGAAACATCCACTTCCCTAGTTTTCCATTAGCATATCTCTGTTTTTTTATTAAAAGCATAAATCTTTATAATGATTCAAATAATAAATGGATGGAAGCTTCTGCCCCAGGTTCATTTTTCTTAAACTGTTTTTGGTGGGGCACTGGTTTCACAAATGCTCACCAAAAAAACAGTCCCACAGTAATAAATAGAAACGTGCTTACTGTGTCTCCTGCTTGAAAAAGTCACATTATACTTTAGCATATTAAAAAGATTTAAAGTATGTAAAATATAAAAGCATATACAAATATAAAATACAAAATTTGCAGAACTAAGAAGTTCTTGCAATGGAAAAATACTTCCATTATAAATGTTCAAGTATTTTGCAGACTGAGTTGACCCTGGAATATTCTTATTTAATGTCTCAACATTCTGAGGAAGCCAGTGCCCCACCATATACTTGGGGAAACTAGATGAACATTGATGAACAAGCCTTGCTCTCAAAGTTCTGCTGAAGTGATGCAGAGTAAAGATGAAAGAAGATGCTAAGGAGGAACATGTAATGTGATGACACCAGAAGACGCCTCTTCTTCTCCCTTCTTTGGGCAAGGTTCAGCTAAGTGCCACATGGCTTTAAAACAGGGAAATGGGTTAATGCAGCACAGAACAACAACAACAACTGAAAAATTAATAATAATAATAATAATAAATATTATTAAATATATATATTATTATTATTATTATTATTAAAAACCATAGTGGCAGGATTCCTACAGAACCAGTTCTAAAACTGCTTGCTTTCAGCAACCATCATAAAGTCTAAATGCCAAGTGAAAGTCCCATGTTCCACTGAGACAGCACCAAGTGCTTAGTATCTTCCACAGTCTGTGGCTAATACACCGAGAAGGCAGAATTTTTTTTTTAATAGCCATAATAAAATATAAAAGTAAGGACAAAATGGAGTGAGAGAATTGGTAGTGATTATCCCCACATCTGAGTATTTGTTGTGTGGCTGAAAGAGCATTTGGCGATAAATGACTCCTCAATTTCTCTATTTCTCATAATATGCCTTCAAAATTGGTCCCACATCTCACAAGGGTTCCCCATATATTTTCTAGTCTGATACTGCCTTTTTCTGATATGTGACTCTGGTTACTTTCAGGATCCATGCCTTCCTATAAGATTAAGCATTCTTAACAGCAAGCTTCACTACCAGAAAAAAAAAAAAATCTTTCCATTTTATTCAGCATTACATAAACAAGTCATATCTAACTCTCTGAAGGGAAAGTGCTATAAAAGATATATACATATACATTCTTTCAGCCAAATTGGTGCCATAAAGCTGTATTACAAATATGAATAATGCTTTTCTCCAGTGATGTTTAGGGCTATACAAATACAGTTTAGAGACATTTTGGTTTCTTCTACCTTTGCAGGGTGAGACATTAAAAGAAATCATAACAATATTTTATTGAAGATAAAACTGTTGGGTTATAGCATTTTTAATATGGTGAACCTAGGCCAAACATTGAAGCTAGCATTTATTTTATTACTTTTGACATGTCTTGTTTAAAGGCTCTCAGAAATGAAAGATTCCAATGAAAGCCGTATTGCAGTTTATTGATATAATCTCTATAAAGTAAAATCTCAATAAAAATGTATGTCACCTCACTTAATGAGAACACAGGAAATGGAATCATTCCTAGAGACATTTTAAATGGTCAATCAGGTACAATTTAACTATTGCCTGGATATCTTTATACTATTGGAAATTACAGGATGTGTTTTCAGAACTGTCTTATTGATGTCTTCTTATTCTATAGAGAACTTAATGAGTTATTACAACATGCCCAACTGCAATGATTGTAGTAAAACAATTCAATAATTTATGGTTAAAATGTTATCTAGGATGTATAAACAATATATAAATTCTCCTTTTGTCATCCTATGGTCTGATGGTTCTCAAAGATCTCTGAATGTTAGAATACTTATATGAATGAAAATGGGTATGTTATCAAAAGTTCTACAGAGAGAACTTGTTGCTGAAATCCTGTTAAATGTTGGATGTATATTATGCTGAACCATATAAAGTTAAGTTCGGAAACAAAAAATGTCTTTTGTTTTGGGATCTTTCACAATTTGTGTAAATATGCTTGCAAGCAAAACAAAACTCTGAAGTTCTCATCAATAAATAAGAATTACTTATGCCCTAATCTCATGGATACTGTGTTAAAATTTTTCATAATTAACTCGGGGAAACATATGTATATATGTATATCTGATGTGCTAAAATTAAAAAAACATATATATATACACATACACACACATAGAAATGCATGTATAATGCCAATTAATATCAATAAAACCTATTCACCACAATTTTAGGGGAAAAAAAACTCTTGCACAATTTGCCTCTAGTCAAACTTGTGTGTTTATCTATCAAACAGGTCATTTCTTATTGGCTAATCACTGGCCACTTTTGCCTGTTAAGGAGAGCTTCTCTTAAGTATCTGACCAATGATATCAGTGTCTTAAGCTCTATGTTCTCTTCTATGTATGTTCTTTCTAGAAAAGTTTATCCACCATTTTGACAAAATAAAAATGTCTCCAATATTTTCTAACGAGATCTATATCATGAAATCCAAACACTACTTGCCTAAATTCACTGGACAACTCCCCTTGCTTGTTCCATAAACACATCAAATTCAATTACTTGGAATCAAAATCATTAAGGCAACCAGTGCTTGGCTCAGATGTCAAAGTGTATTCATTGGTCAGACAATTGGTTAGATATGGACAGGTACCTTGCTCTGCCTACGAAGGGGAAGGTAGACCCTTTTCTGTCCCCAACTGGGTCATTAGAATGTACTCATATTAGAAGTATCTGCCTCTAGAGTTATGTTACCCAATTCAGCAAATAGAATATAGGATTCCCAGTTAATTTTGGATTGGGGATAAACTGCAAATATGTACACGTGTATTTAGTATAAGGATGTCATAATATTTGGAACATGCTTAGAATAAAAATACTTATTATTTGACACTAGAAATTAGCTGAGTATTTTAAATTTTATCTGTCAATCTTAACTTTAGAGACAACTTACATACATGCTCTTGGGTTGGTCTCTAGGTAAAGGAGAAATGAGGAATGAAGACATTTGTTTTCTTGGTTTGGGCTATGAATAGTGTTACCTACACTTAAAACCTTTTGTATAGGTATGCTGAACTCTATGTAACTAAATCTTTCCAAAGTTTTATTGATTAACTTTGATCATAGTTTAGTTAATGGTTACAAAATATTTTCTACTTTAAGACTGTATTTGATTATTCAGGGAAGAATTTTATTTCTCTCCCCAAATTTATTCCTCTTCCAAGGTCATCCAGAACCTGAGATGTAGAAGTCTCCCCAGTAATATTTAACAATCAACTTAACCTCAGTACATTGGTTATTTCATCAATAGGAACCAATGCTTGTTGAAAAAAGTCTCAATCCTTACACTCAATTCTCTATAACTTTAATTAAAAATTTGAATATGCCTAGAATACATCCAACATCTGTTCTATTTCTTTTGTGCTCTCCACACACTACACTGCTCCCGCCTTTATAACTTTTCACATTTTAATCATTATGCTTCCACTTCAGTACAGCCTCCTTACTCCAGTATTTGCATACTTTCCCCCGACCCCAGTGACACACTTCTGTAAAAAGTTCCAAAATTCCAGCCTGTAGTAACACTCTTCATCTCTGAGTGATTACTGCGCCTCTAATATCAACCATCCACAATGACATTTAAATCCGTGTCATCATTGATTTTTAGTTACTTTCTCTGTGGAATTTTTCTTGTATATCTAGTTTACAAGATCACTGAGGGGGAGTCGAAGCTTTTGACTGATGATACAACAGCACACACAGCACAATGTCAACTCCAAGAAATTCTCAAAGAATGAGCTACTTTTTTGCTTCTTTTGATCTTCTGAAATACAAAAAGCACTTGAATAGGTAGTTGGGGGTTATATTTGCTTTCACATTATATTTATAAACATGTAGTAGGCACAAACTGAATGGTAATATACTTAAACTATTGCTGCTTTGGTAACTTTTCAGCAATTCAGTCATGTTGCTCAATGACACCATGACACACCCTGATTTTGGACAATTTTTGAAATGAAGAAAAATGTAAGAAAAAACCAAAACACTTAATAATTCTACTCCTCTACCTATTCCACTAGAAGTAATTGATCCATTTCTTTTCCCTTCTGAATAGGCACTATTAAGACCAACATTAATATAAACATTTTAATCTGACTTTTTTTCACATGGAATTATACTATAAGCATTTTTCCATTATTATTAAATATATTTTCATTAAATTATTTCTATACATGGGGCTGAATAAGCTGTGAAGCATGTGAGTTCATTTTAATAAAGATAAATAACTTATATCTGTAAGATTTCTGAACGTGGAGTCTTGCTACAGTTGTGAATAATTCCTTATTAGAATCAGTAATACCTGGTCAAAAGTAACGCTTTACTTAAAGTTTCTGATGCATAATTTACAAAGCTATTTCCAGAAGGTTAGTGGCAATTACATACTCACCAGTAGTTCATTCTAACTCAGTCTGATAAGTAATACTTTGTTCAATATTTATCAATTTTTATGTGAAATAGTATATTATTTGGTGAACTTGAGTTATTTTTATTACATTTTAAAGTAAATGTACATTCATATGTTTTAGTCACTATGTTTTTTTTTTAGTTGAGCTTTTTTTTGTTTTATGTATTGTTAATTCCTAAGGTATAAGTGAAATTTGGGATTTTTTTAAACTTTATTTCGATGTAAGAGGTCTGTTCAGATTAACTATACAAACTGGCTGCTGTTAGTGTTACAAATTATTTTCTTACTTGGCATTAACTTTTCAGAGCTCTGAATGGGATGGTATAGCATGATGGCTAAGACACAGGGACCTTTCTGAATACTATAATCACTTGCATATAGAAGTTGACATTTTTTGTGCCCATGTTTTTCAATTCGTAAAAACAGCATGATAACACAAATTTGGTAAGTTTTTTTTTAAAAAGATTAAATGAGTTAGTGTGTACAGATCCAAATATATCTTATAATTTTTTATGTTTTTTTATTTCCCATCTTTGTAAGAAATCTTATGCTCTAGACAGCATTTGTGGTTTGTAGATATATGTTTTTAGTATTTATATTTAAGGCTTTAATACATTTTGGACATTAGGTTTTATGGATATTCAGATGGGTATCTAGCTATTTTAATACCATTTATTAAATTATTCATCTTATTATAATTGAATGACACTTATTACCTATATCTTATATTTGAACTATATTTATTATTGACCCTATTTCTGGTATTTCTATTCTGTTCTAGGGCTTTGTCAATTACTATTCAAAAATTTTATTTATTTGATTACAGAAGTTTATTTTTCTTATATCCAATAAGGCTAATTACCTCCAATATACACTTACACTGTTTTTTTTTTAATATTTTTCTTAGTTTTTGACTAAATTTACTTGAATTGGATTGGATAAGTAAATACATGTATTATATAACAAAATATTAAATATGTCCTCAATTCAACAAAAGAAAATACATTTGTTCTAATTTGAATTGCATTAAATTTATATAAGAATTTGATGTTTTATTATCTTTCCACCCAACTATAAAAAAACTATAAAAAATAGAGTTGTTTGCACAATCCAGATCCCCAGATTCCTGGAATGTGAATGACACTGGTTCCACTGATAATGAAAAATTATAAAACAAAAAGAAGTAAGTGGTAAAGTGAATTGGAAGGTCTGTGGGTCAGTCTGATCGCTGTAGGGCAAAGGGATTAACAGAAACAGAGTTGGAGACATGGAAGGAGGAAAAAAACCGTAATAGGAGAGAGAACCTATGGTCCCATTGAATACCAATCAGAATAGAACTGGTTTGGTATGGCCTGAGTATATAGAAAAATAAAATAAATATACCTTTATATTTATTTATATTATGCATTATGTTTATTTACATACTATATTTTTTGCATGTATTAGTATGTATGGGTGTATATAATTATTATTTTTTCACAAATATCTACACAGGATATGCAGATTTGAGTTTACTTTTTAACTGTGTATGACAAGATATTAGAAGAGAAATGGACATGTCAGAGATCAGGTAAAATTCCTAGAGAAAACTATAACAGACTATGCTTACAATTAATGAAAATAATAACCACTTTATTTTACAGCTATTAAATAAATTGAATCAATTTAAAAATATTTTCACAAATAAAGGAGTCCTATTAAAACACTAAAATAATAAGAGCAAAAACAACAAAAGAAACAACAATAATAATAGAAATTCAGATACTTCTCATGGTAAAAATGTATTTAAAAAGTATCCTCTTCAACTCCTCAACTCTCTTTATGATGCTATTGAACTTGATAAAAGCTTAAAATTGATTCAGTGCCAAATAAAACTACATGCATATCTCATGCATCAATACTAAAGTAAAAAAAAAAAAAAACAAAAAACAAAATACACAAAAGAGATTTCATTTTGACTAAGCTAAGTTTATCCTATGAATTAAAAGTGGTTCAAAACTAGAACATTTATCAACATATTTCACCACAACAATACATTAAAGCTAAAGAATACGTATGATCCTTTCAAGAGACATAAATAATAGAACAAAACCAAAAAAGCAAAATCAATAAAATTTTTTATTCTAAGTATAAAGCACTTTCAGCTAACAGAATAAATGATAATTTTCCTAACTCAATAAAAGGTATCTATAAAAGATCGATATGAAATATTATACTCAATAGCAAAATACTTTAGACAGTTAATCAGAAATCAAATAAGAATGATTTCCTCACTACCTCTATTAAGCACTGTCCAAGAGCTCCCAGTAAGCTCCCTAAGTTAAGGCTAAAAGAAACAGGGTAATGACTAGAAAGATTTTATCTGCAGATGATATGAAGGTCTGCATAGAATTCTATATGAATTCAATATTCTATAGAATTCAGAGTCTGTAAGACAAATGACTCGAATTATGAAGTGAGTTTGCCAATGGTGTTGCCTATTAGATCTTAAGTGAAAGTAATCTGCATTTATAGAAAGAAAAAAAAATTATTTTTTACTTTTTATTGAGTTATAGTCAGTTTACAATGTTGTGTCAATTACCAGAGTAGAGCACAATTTTTCAGTTATACATGAACATACATATATTCATTGTCACATTCTTTTTCACTGTGAGCTACCACAAGATCTTAGAAACAAGAAAATTTGATTTTAATAAAATGTAATTCTCAGCAGTACCAAATACATTATATACAAATACATACACACACACACACACACATATATATATACACACTCTAAGTATAAATAATTTTGTTTAAAAAAAAGCCTCAAGAAACAAATTAAAATCCCAAAGTATGAAGAACCATAACACTTTTATGAACAGGAAGATTAAATATTTACTCTCTATCAGTTTCCTCCAAAACTGATCTAGATTCAGGATAATCTCAATCTAAATATGATCTCCATTTTCTATAGAACTTGATAAGTGGATTCTAAAATATATATGGAAATGTAAGATTCTAATGATAGCTAAGATCTTCTAAAAGGAAAAGCTGAAGAATCTTAACCTGTTAGATACTGAGACTAACAATAAAGTTCAATTTATTAAGATAATCTAAAATGCAGTAGTACCATTCATCACCAACAGAGAGTAAAAATACTAGCTACACTTTTGGAAGAGATCATTATTAAGAAAAGTAGAAGAACCTAAATGAATCAATATGAGAAGAACAATCAAGAAGAAAAATCAACAAAGAGTTTGACTAAGGTATTTTGCTGGAGAGAGGACGAGAAATGTGAAAAAGTGTCCACCGGATTAATAATGAAGAAAGTTCAAATTATAACATTAATAGATTATAATTTCACACACATCAGATTGGCAAAAATTAAAACTTGATAATAGTTATTGTTGAACAGAATATCTAACACATATACTCTGCAGACAGAAGTGTAAATTATCTTTCAGAAAGCAATTGAGTACTAAAACTAAAGCTGAATAGGTATATACACTATGACCAGTAATTTCACCGTTTGGTGAATACTCTAAAGAAATGTATGTTCAATTTCATCGAGAGACATATTGAACATTGCATATAGCACACCATTTATAAGACCAAAAACTGAAAACAAATGCTATCAGTAGCATAATTGGCAATCATACAAGAGAATATGATACAATAGTAAAAATACATTCTCGCTATATATTTTATGATGTGAAAGGAAAAAAAAGTCATAGAAAAAATACATATAGTGTAACTCCACTTTTATCTAGGTCACAAATGAGCAAAACTAAACAAAATGCCATCACATTGATTTTATAGAGAATTATTAACACAAAATCAAGATGGTAATTACTTCAGAGAGGAAAGACTGGGATAAAATCCAAAAGATGCCGACAAGGGACTTCCAACAATATTGACAATATTCTGTTAATTCAGCTAGATGCAGTGCATGCACATGTATTTCTTGATTAGTATTCTTTACACTGCATATTCATGTCATATCCATAGGCCAGAATGAAACACTGATAATCATATTTTAAATGAAGTATGCCTTTTCTTTACAAAGAAAATATAAATATATATTCTTAAAATGTAAATAATATACCTAATGGATTTTTTTGGCTTGATATGAGTTATTTTGGAGAGTTTGTTGAAACCACCTTTAGAAAGATGTTTTGAACAACCTGGAATAGTATCTTAAAGGGAGGTAAGTAGATGTTTTGATAGGTGACCTTTAAACTTTTGTGCCTTTAGGGGATTTCCGCCATCATTCTGTGTCAGGAATCTGGTAAATTTATAATAATAATATCCTTTATAAAATCCTTATGCATTTATCGTTTCATTTTCCTGACATCTTTGTTTTATGAAGACCCCTGTCTGAAACACAGTGGTCCTCTGAAGGTACTTAGCCATCACATTAGAAATCTCTTCCCTGAATTATAAAGTTGTTTTGCCCTAAAACAGCACACCAAGCCAGAGGAGAAATCAAACACACTCTGAATCAAGAGACAAAAATGGAGCTAATCACGTTAGATAGATATTCCATTGCTTGCACAGCTGGGCATGGTGTGCTCATTTTGTAAATATGCTTTACTATTTTCTTGGTATTAGTCAGCTGGCTTGAATGGATTTGAAGCTTGAAAGCTGCTTTGTCTAATCATGGTAAATTCGTATCATGAGAGAAGGCGGCTTGTATCCTGATAAGCATCCTTATTCTCCCCAGCTTCCCTCCAACGGTGTTAGAAGCCAAGGGGTGAAATGCCACACAAAGGTCTAAACTCAAGGTTCCCAAGCTCCTGTAGCAACTTGGAAATTGTTTTAAAAAAAAAAAAAAGGTATTTAATCCCCTGAACTGAGTGTAATATTTAAAGCTTCTGGCAGAGTTTGGCACTCACTGTAAGAGAAGAGAGCCAGAAACATTGTATCCTTTCTTCTCCTTACAGAGGGTTTGCCTGCAGGTAACTTCCTCCACTGTGAGCACCAGGAGTGTCATCAGAATATTCACCTCAAATTTCTTGAGAATACAAAATTAGACCATACAAACATTCTGAGTACTACATCTCTGATGACGTGGGTAAGATATTTAAAAGGTACTTGAGGCAGCCAGAGTTGGGGAAGAGGAAAGACTAGGCTGTTTGGAGTGTTGGAGCTGGCAACAACTTTTACAAAACATCTGAACTGCCCTTGTAGGTGACAATCACCTCAGTGGTAACAGAGAATGTGTAGCAGACTATTTTTCCCCCAAAGGCCATAATAATATCAACTATTCCACATGCTCTTCCGGAATCTCACCACTCCTCCATCAAGAGGTGGAGTCTATTTCCTTCCCTTGAAACTGGATGGATGTTAGTGACTGCCCCCACTGACAGATACAGGGCAGGTATCACCATGTGACATTGGAGGCTAGATCAGAAAAGGTAACCCAGCTTTCCTCCTGGCCCTGTCTTGGGACACCCACCTTTGAAACCCATGCCAGAAGCAGCCCAGGCCACATGGAGTCTCAGGTCAAGTAGAACAGAGGCCCCCAGTCCTCAGTCCCATCTGATCTTCCAGACAAAAGCCAAGAAGGACCACCCTGTGGCTGAGTGAGCCAAACTGAAAACAGATTCCCTAGCCCTCAGCTGAAGCTGCTTTAAGCAGAGATGTGTCTTTCCCACCAAACCTGCCCAAATTGAAAATTTGTGAGCTAAGTAAATAATTGTTGTTACTTTGAACTACTCAATTTCAGGATGATTTGCTGTGCCGCAATATATAACTGGAACAAAAGTCCTCAAATCATGGCTGGGTAGGAACTAATAATAAAGAAGTCAGCTCAGAAAAAAACCAAAAAACAAAAACAAAAAAACAACAAAACAAAAAACATTTGATGGGCTTTGAAGGAACACAACACTCAATGTTTCTTGAAGTTCATCAAAGAAAACATTCTGTGGGACCATTGGAAGAGGTTATTCAAAGTAAGCTTTGAATTTAAAAGGTAATTGATAAAATAATTAGATTATTTAATTTATGCTTTAATGGAGTTTCTTTGGATGAATTGCTAACCTGTGTTCTCCTTTGAAGTTGGGATCAGCAGTGCAGATAAAGCCTTCTAGAAAGTCTTGTCAAGGAAGATGTCAATAATTATTGAGACATAATAAATTCCTCAGCTTTTGGAGGGCTGAAATTGTGGAACTGCTGAATATAATGCATAAATATTATTTTTACAAAAGGTCTTATTCTGCACACATTAGTAATTTAGGGGGTTCTAATTTTTTTTAATGTGAATGGAAGTTGAAGAAGACTCTCTACTTTCTCTACTTGAGTAAAATTTACTTCCTTAAATGTAGATTACTGAGTGTAGAATGAGTTAAGACTGTTGATTACTTACTTAGACACATGCAAGGCGAAGGTAAAGTGTGTAGAGGACATGATCCCTGAACGTCAAGAAAGACATATAATAGTCCCCGGACATCTTTACGAAGCATTTTATAATATTCCACAGGATATATTTATTGATTTGTTCATTTGCTTTAAGAGAGACTATTGTATCCTGTGGTTCTAAGCTACCTCTGGTAAGTACATCCCCCTAAAACTTTCTTTACTAAAATTGATGCAACCCTAAAGGTGGCAATTTCTCTGTGTGACTCACCCCACTCCCTGAGTGTGAACCAAGAGTCAGAGAGGAATTATAAGATGATGTTGGATAGTTCAGGGATACCTGGAGGTCCTTCTGGTCTACTTGATTCAACTCAGGATAATACATCAAAAACAGAATGGAGTTGTTCTGTTTACAGGTAGTTTCAAGTGTAGAAATGCAAGAAACAAAGGAATGTGAGAACGGGATATCAAGTAGGTCAACTACACAGGCACAAAAATCAACGTCCCACTGCTCATACTTTGAGGGCTTTTTTGTTATCCCTAGGTTCATTTAGTTTTCTACAAGAGTGGCCATCAGGGATTTATGCTGGTGGCCATGCAATGCTAAGAAATGAATGATTTTGGTGGCACAGTCTAGTTCTATAGCATAGCATGAGTTAAACTGGTCTTCACGGGAACAAGTCTTTAATCTCAAAATCATTAGCACCGAATTTTAGCTAACTGTACATACATAATATTTTGCATGGATCCTCAACAGAGTCAAACCTATGGTATATATAACACACTAGTTTATTACATGGTAGTGCACATATGTCTATCTCCGTATTTCTAAATCCATCTATTCATCTGTTTATCTGTTATCTATATTTTTTCAATTCTAATGAACAAAAACTCAAATGAAAGATTATATTCTTGAAAAAGCAATTTCTCATCTTTAAAACAAGAATCAAAATGCTGGCTCATCTCACCAATCAATGTAGTTTGAATTGAGCTAGTGGATGACTGTAAGACTTTCTGGACAAGGAGCAGTATAAACAATTAGTAAGCTATATAGCATTTAGATGTGGGGGCATATCGTTCAATCCATAGAGTAGGATATTTTAAAATGAGTGCACTTTTTAAAAATTTCAGGGCATATCTACCTTGAAAAGTATCCACTAATTTAGTGTAAGAGAGGTAATACAAACTATTTTAAATTTTAAATTGAGATAGACATATATTCACACTAAGCAATATTTAAGCAAAGTATAGAACCAAGTATTAGACATAGAGACTGCTCACAATTGCACTTCATTTTCTTCTAAAATTTTGGCTAACTGAAGTCAATAAAAGTTCAATTATTTGTGAATATTGCTTATTTTCAAAAGCAAATGTGCTAAAGAATATATATTTATGTACTTTCAAAAAGGTTCAGCTAGCTGATTTATGCATGAAATGTTGAGGGGACATAGACAAATCCCCAAAGTGATGATAATTTTTAAATTAAATATACATAAATTAATTCACCAAACTCTGGGAGCAAAATAATTCTTAGAAAATGCATGGAATTCATTATGAGCCATTAAAGAAGCATTCAGTAATTATGAATGGTGAGAACAATTTATAAAATAAACTTAACATTTCTCTCCTGTTTTGTAATGATGTAGCTTACTTAGATTTAGAGAATCCAATCGCTTTTTTTAGGTCCTTATTTTCTTAAAAGAGTGATTTTAAAATTTCTATTCTTCTAGGAAATAAAATACTATACAAGCTTCAAGACAGCACTTTGACTAGAGAACTCTTGACATGAATATCATCAAAGCTGAAGTCACCTTATAATCTCGGTCTTTTGTTACTTAAATAATTAACTCTCTCCCATGGACTTGCCTAAAGTGTATTGCATGAGTGAGTTTAAGCATTAATTTGCTCACCTCCATCTTAAGGATAGCTACAGCAGGCTACATCCTCTCACAGGTACATGACTTACATTATCTCGGTTACCCTGAGTTACATCAAACCTATGATCTGAGCTCTGGCACTTCCACGTACAGATGAGAAGGCACAGTAATTTGCTCTTCATCAGAGGTCAACAAACTATGTCCCGTGGTTCAAAAGTGCCCACCGCCTATTTTTGTAATCAAAGTTGTACTGGAACACAGCCACACCCATTCATTTACATATTGTCTATGGCTGCTTTCGCTCAATAGTGGAGGAATTGAGTATTTGCAATAGAGACCACATGCAGTGCAAAGCAAAAAATATTTACCCTCTGGGTGTTTCCAGGAGAAAAAAATGCTGATTCTTGTTCTAGGTCACTCAGTGAGCACTGCCTTTCAAATCGAGGGCTTCTGATGTCAAAGTCAGTGCTCTTTTCACCCATTTTGACATGTGCCAAAGCTGAAAAAAAGTTGAGGGGTGGGTGGGATGTTGTGAAAAGTAAGGAATAATCTTACTCATTTTCTATTTTTTAACTATCAGCCTTGATGATCTATAAAAATAAAATGAGGGCTATGGATTTAAATTCTGTTTAGAAATATATCACCCTTGTAAATCTAGACTAAGCATGTAAATGGATTCAGACATATCATTTCAAAAATGGGAATAATAATACCTGACTCCCCTGTCCTCAAGGGTCTGGGATGGATGGGTCCTTTTAAACTATTACCTACTTCTCTGTAATTCTGAGTCCCATGCCAGACCTCTGGCAGGTCTGATTCACTTAACTGGAAATGATCTAAAAGAGTTTGAAATGTCGGTTTTAATGTACAACGTAGACAAATGGTGCCCAAACATACAAAGTAATCAATATATCACATTCTTTTGATCCATTCGTTCTGTGCAATTATAAAACCTAACCCATAGTAATCAGCACAATACAAAAATTATTTGTGAGGATTTTCCAGCATTTTGTGAAGCCCTACAGGGGGTAAGAGAATTAATATTTGCATAGCTACTGAATTAATGTTTGAGTCACTTTTACATATATTGCTTCTTTTGAATTACCCACATATGCAAACACACACAATATACAAACAAGCATGGCCTACTTAATCCAATTAAAATTTAATAAGCAGCTACAAGCACAAATTATTATTCTAGATGGTAGGCATCAAATGTTTATATTTCTGAGAGGAAGGCAGAGCATGAAACACATCTTTTAAAAAAGAGTATAATACAGAAAGATGTATAACAAAGGTAATCAGGACACTACGACAGACACATTTAAAGAAACTACCACAGTGGATTTGAACAGGGAAAGGGTGGAAGTGTGTCAGTTCAGCACAAAGGTTCCTCACCCTCAGCACCTCTCCACTATTGACATTTTGGGGCTGGATAATTCTGTTTGTGTTCCCCTGGGAACTGCAGGATGTCTAGCAGCATCCATGGCTTCCACTCACTAAATGATAGTAGAAGCCCTACGTTCTCAACTGCGCTAGCCAAAAATATCTCCAGATGTGATCAAATCTCTCCTACGGAGCGAATCATTCCTGGTTCAGAACCACAGTGTAACAAATGGATTGGAATGAGCAAGGTCAAAAATGAATGTAGGAAACAAAATGGCTATTTTAGTCACGCAGATGAGAAGTGAGCAGCAGAAGAGGGAAGGGGATAAAGGAGTATTTTGGTGGAAGAATATATAGCACTTGATGGGTTGAAAGTGGATTGAGAAGCAGTTTCAAACCCTCATGGGAAGAAGTATCATTAGGGAAATCCTTTATGAAGTCTAACGTATGGCAATTCTGATTCATTTGTTATGAAAAGGGGCCCAGGAATACAGGTCTTAACAAACAACACATTTTGAGAGGGGGGAAAAAAAGACGTGAATAGTGGAATGCTACTAGAAAACAGAGCCAGAAGTAATGAGAGAGTAGCGCAGTTAGAGGCAAAGAGTAACTAGAATGATTGACCGAGAAACCAGAGCGAAGTAGGGTACCCCCACTTTGAGGACTGGGAACGTATGCATAAGTCTTGACTTCTTGGTGATTAAAACAAGAACCACTGTTAATAAAGGCGTCTACTGAGCAGGAAAAGGCAAGGATATGTCTCTCTGTTTTCCTCTGAAATGAGGGCATTTGCTTCTTTCTCAGAAGTAAATGTCTAGTAAATGTTATAAGATGCTTCTTTCTGAAAATCTATAAAGTTATGACGTCTTTAAATTTGAGTCAAGGATTCTCCAGTCCTGGGTTACTACGATGGTTTTAATCATTCTAGGGGGAAAAATATTATATATGTGTATATAACTTACATTTGTCATATATAACTATATATATATAACTTACATTTGTCAAAAATGATTGCGTTCTAATAAGAACATTCTGTTACACATGACATGAAGTAATTTGCGGAAACATTTCATGTTCAAATGTGTAGGGTTTGACGTTCCTAATTCTGAATGGCAAGGAAAAGAAGCGCGTTCTGGGGATCTGCTGGAGGGACAGAGTGCGGCTCTACCAGGCCCTGGGTCATCTGTGCTCACCGCCTGGGAAGCCACTGAAGGCTTTAGTTCCTTGGAGGAAAGATCCTTGTCACAGACTGCAGTGCCCCCCAGTACTTTGTATGGTTTACTGTACATGACTCACGTTCAAGAGCCCTGTGGTTGATGTTAATGAAATGAGATGACTCTGAAGAAGGACACAGTGATAAAAAATAATCTTAGAAATCTGGGGTTCTGCCTGCATGACCTCAACTCTTGACTTAAGATATCACTGAGCCATCCATAATATTAGGCCATTTATTTAGTATTTATTTATGCTAAATAAATTTGTTCTTATATGTTTTATATTCTAAGTACTTACATAACACACGTTTTACTTTTTTGCTGAAAATAACTCTTTTGTACAAAAGAAAGAGAGCTAATTTATTCTCCTAAAATACAGACTACAGTTTCCAGGAAGAATCAAAGAGCCACATTTTTAAACACTCTGCTCAGCATTTGCTAGTATTTAGTGAATTAAAGAAGCAAGGTTACAGCGGGTGGCATATCTATCAGCCATACATCTCCCTTTTGCTAAAGAAAAGACACAGATCAACTTGCAATTTTCTTTACAATTCTTTCACATCAATAGCATGAAATTTGTCTTTAAATGATACCCTAGTAGGATTTAGTTAACATTGGTACTCTAATCGGATATACATATGCCAGAAAGCAGTGGTATTTCCATTAGCATGTTGGATGTTAGAAAAGATATTTTAATTGTTGAAACTTAGTGATGTAACTATATGTAGTTTGGATGGAAATTTTGTATAGACACTACCGCCTTAGTCTGGAGAGTGTATAAAAACACCTGTGATTCATATTTTCTAACCTTTGAATTGGAGGCCCATGCTGGAATTCTCTTCTTCTCTGGCCAGTGCGGAGCCACTTATTGGAAAATTTTCTGTCTTAACTTGTACTGGAAATTTAGCTGAATTCCCAGGTAACTAAAAGGGCTTCATTTTGCTTGTCTTTCCTTTGCCTACATGTTAACAAACTACTAAATGTATGTACTTGTGAGAACTTCCATCTGAAATGTCTTTCTTTGAAACACGTGACATTACAGGAAGGATATCAGTGTTTTGTTGGTGCTAAAATGCACCTTTTAAAAATAATATAACATTTCTGAAATCAGTACACATTTTACCATCTCTGTTAGCTAGGTGTATTACATGGTAATATCAATAAACCCTGGCAAGATTAAAAAAAAAAAAAAAAGTCCCAGCATTTCAGCTTGCAGAATAAGCATCAGCCTGGAAATTAGAGATCATAGGGCACACTCATTTAAGAAAAGCTGCACCAATAATCTTAATGGTATGGAAAATTATATTGTAGAGGAAGGGAGGGGTAAAAAAAAAACTGATACGAATGCCTCTGGGTCCCAAGTTAGCTCTCTCAGAGAACTAACCTGAGGAGTCTGTCACTCCTGGGATCTCACAAACTGAAATTTCAAGGACACTTGGAAATAGTCTCAAATGTCTTTTCGAATTCTGTCTCACTTCCCACCCCCAGGGCACTGATGTGAACTCAGCCCCAGGGACAGCAATAGTTCCTCAAAGTAAATATGCCAATGAATTCTAACCATGACCCTGGGCTAATGGACTTGTGAAAGAATTCTCCAAATGGCTTCAAGGAGGTATATTTAAACATAAAATAAAAAACAGCAGGTTCATTTTACAGGTTAAAAATTAAATGGCATAATAAGAAAAATTCAGTAAATCACAAATGCTGTCTAGTTTAAGAAAGTAAGAAATGAATCCAAACCACTGTCCAACAATTAGTGTTTTTCCATCCCTCATATCTGAACATATAATATGGAATCACTTTATTGATATCAGCATATAAATGCTTTTAATATAGGATGTTTGTTTTCCCCATTGTTAGGAAGCAGAGTCCTTTTGCCAGGTTGTTCGTTTGGTTTGGTTTGGATTTGGTATGAGATTTTTCTTACTTTTCTCTCCTTTA
Source organism: Camelus dromedarius (assembly GCF_036321535.1). NCBI lineage: Eukaryota > Metazoa > Chordata > Mammalia > Artiodactyla > Camelidae > Camelus > Camelus dromedarius. Next base: position 6,936,363 of record NC_087461.1, read on the forward strand.
CCCCAATCCAAAGATATTTCAATTTTGCAGTTTGTAATGATTAAAACATCAAAACAAAATGAAGCTCATAGGAGAAAAAGGCCTAAAAATGTTCCAACGTTTAGTGTACATTTTGTTCACTGTGAGAATGAGCACAAAGTCATAAAATATTACCCTGAGTCATAAACTATTGTAAAAGACACAAATGAATATTTCAATAAATTTTGCAGTAATTAGGAAGAAATTTGCTGAAGAGGAAGCAGGCACATTAGAAGAAACCCTATATACATCAAGGATGAATTTACATCAAGTAAAGAATACTGCATTTTAAGTCAACACAGCTTAAGAAAAATCTAAATTCACAAAGAAAACTTAGAGAACATGCTTTGAAAATGAAGTCTTCAATTTGATAAGCAATTCTCCATATAATTTTCCACATGCTACTTCCAAAGAAGGTAATGAGGTAGAAGAAAAAGAAAATTCCCACCAGAGGGTCACTCCTGGAAGAGTGATTGGGTGGAGGGACTTCTGAAAAGAAAAATTGAGAAAAAAATAAAAGGCCCCAGTGGTAACTAATAGTTAAGTCTTGGGCTTTCGGAGAAAAATTGAAGTAAAAAGGAAATGGGGAATGAATTGGTAAGGGGAGAGTAAATGAAACTGAAATCTCACTTTCGGCATCAAACTCCAAGTGTCTCTGCGTAGAACGTGTGTGTTTCTCAAAGAAGAGAAAGCAAATTGCTGAAGGCACCAACTTTGTGGTGGGTGGATTCCTCCACCAGTCCCTGCATCCTGCCTCTCCCTTCAGTTCACTGGCAGATGGGCTTCCACTGAGAAAGGTCATGAGAAACAGAAGGGCTGTCTGCTGTCAGGGAGGTGATGTGTGGAGCACAGCTATCAATATTCAGCAATGCACGTGGGGATCTGCGTTTTAAGAATATGAGTGTCTCACTTACTCAAGGAGAGTTAGAAATTTGCCATGAAGAACAGGAGAAGCCCAGATGTAAACACAGACATCGGGCTCGAAGGGATAAGGAATGTCACTTATTTCCTGGCAGTATTAAAGCCAAACAAAGGCCACCAGGAACACAATAGTAGTCATGTCAACATCAAAGTCCATTTTCCTTAGCGGCCACAGCGAGGCGAACACACTCGAGGGGAGCCCGAGGAGGGTTTCAGTAGGAGAGATATGGGAAGGGCTCCTTACAGGGTACAGGGGGTTGGACTCGTGCTAAATGATTCTGAAGAAGGACAGGGGGCATGGGGGGTCCCATTCAGGATTGGATGCCATCAGAAGCAGGAAAAACTCAGTAATGTGAAACTGTGATAAGCTCTGTCCTTGAGGTGCAAAGATCAAAGTGGGGCTAGAGTTGTAAATGGTTAAGGAGGTGGTGATATTTTAACACAGGGTATGTCAGTCCTTGGGAGGATCACATTTTGGGCTGGTCTACCTCCAGCCCGTCTCGGTGGGCACGTTGTTATATCATATTAGGGACATGGCAGCTTGATTACTAGCTGAGCAGATTTTCATTTCTTCAGTAGGACTGATCAGAAAACGTAATGAGGTTGAAGATTTACCAAAAAGCTCTAAACATGGCTCACGTATTAACTGTCAACACTTACCAAGCAAATAGATGGTCAATGAGAATGAAAACAGACAGACAGATTAGCCTGATATTGCTATAAAACAGCAAGAACTAAACACATGGCCCCAGTAGATCACATGGCAGCACAGGCACTGTGAAACTCTGGCAGTCTCAAGCCAACTAGAAGAATTACCATCTAAGGTTACCCAAGTAAGGTGGCCTTCATCACAAGAGATCTGAGAGCACAAAAAGAAGGAAGGGGAGATTTGGTGGCTTCATAATAATGTCTGACACTGATTTAATGTTAAATACCTAGTTATGTTTTTTATAATTCTGTGACTATTAAGTGGTGTGCTCACCACTTGCTTTGAATGATAGGCATGTCTGAGTGTTACCCATGTAGAAATGAAGAGAGATGTTTATACAATCCTTGTTCCAGACTTGCTGAGCCCTTAAAAAGAGTGGTAGGAGACTTCAGTGGAAAAAAATCTAGATACCAGAATCTGAATCACACATATCACATATGTTACATTGGAAAGACAACTTGACCTTTCTGAGTTTCTGTTTCCTCACTGTAAAATAGCAATGGTAACAGACACCTTGAAACATACAAGGCATTCGATTAGTGTGGGTAAAGTCTGACCATGAATCTGATTTCTCTCACCCCAAACATTTACTTCCAGCTTTTCAAACTACCTCTTGGTTAATCAAGAAATACCTATGTTAAATTCTTGTGGTTGCACAGTTGCAAGTAACACAAACAGACATAAATTAGCCTCAGTGAGAGGAAAAGGAGGAGGAGGAGAAGGAAGGAGGAATGAGAGAAAAACACTGCTGAGGGTGGAGGGAAGGCATGTATATGAAGCACCTGCTTCATTTCTGGACATTCAGGAGGCACAGAGAGATCGAGAACTATGAATCAGCAAAGCCATCAGCAACAAAGCCTGTACTTTCTCCATTTCTTGACTTGGCTTTCCCTAGTGCTTCCATCTTATTCCTCTCTCTTTGCAACTCAGGTTTCTCAATGCTTCTCATCCATGTCTACCCAATAATGAAAAGACTCCATCTTCACCACTCAGGAAAACACCCGAACTATACTACTGTCATTCATTTCAGCTCCTCTGGGAAGACACTCTGACTGCACAGACAGTGAGGCAGACAATGGGATGAAAACAGAGCAGCTGGAGGCTCAGATCTGGGGAGTAAAAACTGGGTTGTTCTTGCATAGAGGGAGGTTAAGAACACAGTTAACAGATATTTACCATGAATAACTGATCATAAATATCGTTTTTCTGGATCATGGTGGCAAGAATGGAATTCAAGTTTTGCTTTCATTTGAAGGTAAATTTGACAATCATTTACGAGTCCTTACTTTCTGGGCAAGCATTTTTACAGGCATTATCTCCTCTGTCTCCACAAACTCATCGGGTATGTGCTTTTATTATCCTCAATTAGTGATGAGGGCAGTTAGGCTGAGAGAGGGTGTTCAAATTTGCATGCTTTTAAGACCTATAACTGACAGTAGAATGACTCCAGATCTGAGTCTAAAGTAGATTTGAGGCCTCAATATCATGAGTATGCTAATAAGAATCCAAATGAAACTGGAAGACGTTTTTTCCATAGATGTTAGGTACATTTAATATTAAGATAAGGAAGGTGAGAGAAAATGATCTGACCTTAGAATAACAAATGTTTGTAAAGTCACAACAAAAATGCTTCACTTTAACGACTATGATCAACCTTAAAGTAAGTCAACACAGAAAATTCAACCTATGATTTCAAAGAATCTCTTCATTTTACAATATTCAGTAAGTTTTTAAGTCCTGAGATACAAAGTTTTAAATATATCTTGAGATAGTACAAAGGCGTAAGGCACAAGGTGCTAAGTGTAAACTCTGTAAATGACAGCAGTTTAGCTGATGCAGCTCCGGAGAACATCTGTCAGCCTGTGTCAACCACACTTAGAAAATCTCTCAACAGAGAGTCTAACCTAATTCTGCACTCCAGAAAAAGATGAGATTAAAAACTAGCCTTCGGAAGAAAACTACATGAAACAGGATATGGAGCAAGGATAAAGGTGACAAGGGCTAAGTAAGAAACAGTAATTATAAACTCTTGTGGGAGAACTAACTTGGAGAGTTAAAACTCATCTCACAATTTTGTGAACATGAATATTAACCTGGTAGAAAGGGAAGCGGGGACATGTCAACTTGCACTTTATAAATCAAATACATACAGATATTCAGCAAACACGTCTTCACGCAGGAAATAAAAGAGCCCGGTTTTATATAGGTTGCAGTGCCTGAGCCAATTTTCTATAAATAACTCACTGATGTCAAGTGAATTACAGTCTTCACCAGCTCAGGAAGCTGTAGGCAAACCCAGAAGCCTATTAATAAGGAAATGACAATCTTCAGGCACCTAATTGCATTAGCTCATCACCAGTAAGACACCAGAAGTCTCAGACTCATCTGACTGGGGACTGGAACTGAATCCATTCTAGGCTGTTCTTTTCCCACGTAAAAGCCTTGCATGTTTAAAGAAAAAAATCTGTTTATCATTTTGGTCAAAGGCAATTTCATTCTTCTCTCTTAGTCAATGAGATACATTCATGTATTTGGTTATCTTCACTGACTATTTAAGGAACAAGAATATAAAAATATTTTAGGAAGAAAACAAAGTCCCTATTTACTATCCACTGACAAGTTGTCCGTGACAGTCATAAATGAGATCTGTTAATCAGGACACTTCCTCCGTTGCAGAGACCTCTCTGACTGCACCTTCACTCTGTCAAAACTCTTCGCTATCCTTTCTAGAGTTTTAATGTATTTCTTTTAAGGTTATCAAAAAAATATATTGCCATTTGTAGCAGATATGATTCATGCCATGCCCAAACCAAAGTTTGACACATTTATTCTGGATGCTTCTTTGTGCTGCCTCTGTGCCTTGGCTTCTAATAGCCCACATCTGAAATTCTTTTTAGGGGAACTTTTCTTGAGCAATAGGAAGCAACTAGCCTTCAGACACAGAGGTGGCCAACACTGGAGTGTGTATCACAGAACCCCTGAAGGATGCAGCCACAGCATTTAGAACATGAGAGCCCAGCACCGATGCCTCCAGTCGGGAAACATCACCCTGAAGCATGATTTCTGTTCCAGGGCTTCCCGGCCAGAATCAGGCTGAAATGAGGATTTTGCCTGAAATCATACCCTTGTCTGACTTCCTGTTCTCTCCTGTCCTGCATCCACTGCTCCCTACCGGCTTCCCTCAGAGAGCTTCCTTAATAAACCAATTTAAGATGAATTCCCCTGTCAAGGTCTGCTTTGGGGAACCCGAGATACCACTTTTCTATTCATTTTTGCTTTATTATTATTATTCTCACTGATTAATGTATCCAACAGATTAATCATTCATTAGACATTTCTTAAATATGTAGGGTGGACTAGGTAATTCACTATGTTCTAACAACTTACAGTTTAATGGAATAAAGAGAAAAAGAGGGTGGTTGTTTTTATTTACCCACAAAGCAACCTTTACCTACATTTTCAGACCCAGTACCTGTCATGGTGATTTCTTCTTAGGGTATACTGCACATAGTTTTTTAATGTACTAAGCAAGGAGCAGGATATGGTTGGAAAATCTTTGCCTCTACAACAGTGGGCAAGCCAATCAAAATATTTTTCATACATTAAGCATGAACCAGACAGCGCCAATAGCACTTCCACCCCCTTCTCCCAAATACAACAACTAGCCTTTCAGTGTATTAACTAATGAAATAAAATAGAAATAAAATTTGGTCCATCAAGTTGTTAAATGATATTAACTAGGATGTTCTAATTGGAATGTATTCTAAGTTTTTGCTGATGGCAGATCAGTGTAATAAGAACAATTATTACACTGGTAAATAAGGTAAGTGATTTATTAACTTATAGATCCAAGTTAAATAGATATAAGAACAAGGAACCATAATTACTTTATGAAATACATAGAAAAAAGTAAAGATTCTAAGAATAGAGTAGGTGACAGAAAAAAATTATAATCTTCAGAGCCACTAAAAATAACAAGAAAGGCATAACTAAAAAGTTAATAGAGTGATTTCCAGTTCTGGCTAAGTTGACATAATCCCATTGCACGAGTCTATTCCGTGCTACTTCTCTCTCTTACAACTGAAACCCCAGGGCAATCAACAGGAAACAGACACCGGAAGACACTGAAATGCGGAAAGAAGAAAGACTGGCTCGGGACCTCAAGGCTTAGGAACGACACAATATATCCCAGGGGGTACACTGGAGAAAACATGCAACCTGGAACCACCAACAGGTGGTTGGAACTACAAGCAACAAAGCTCCAAGAGAAGCTGGATCCTTGGGGCCAAAGAACTAGGTAAGGGTGGGTTAGCAGAACAGAAAACCACTTTGGTGACACCCAGCCTGTTCTAACTAAATGCCAAAGTAAAAACCTGCCCTGCTCTGCGTTATCACTGCGACTAGTTGGGATGCAGGACTTCCAGCCCCACCTGGCTATAGCAAGTGGTCAAGTCAGTGCTCCACCTCCTTCATTGCGGTGGTGTGTACAGGGTCCATGGAGGAGCTGAACTCCTCCATCCCAGGAGCACTGAGGTGGCACATGTCACTCCTGCACTACCCCTCCTGGACATAGACAGGCATATTATTTTCCTATTTTATTTCTTTTTTTTACTAGTAGACTACTTTAAAGAGCAGTTTTAGATTTACAGAAAAATTATGCAGAAACAACAGGGAGTTCACATACTGCCCCCTTTCCCCAGTTTCTACTACTAGTAGCATGTCTATCAGTGTGGTATATTTGTTACAATTAATAAGCCAATATTAGTGCATAGCTTACAATAGGGTTGACTCTTTGTGTTGTACTGTTTGATGTTTTTTGATAAACGCATAATATCATATCCACGCTACACTATCATACAGAATATGGAACTACCTTAAAAATCCTGCCTTAAAAATCCTCTATATTCTGCCTTTTTATCCTTTCCTCTCCCCTAACCCCTGGCAACCACTGATCTTCTTACAATTTCCATAGTTTTGTCTTTTCTAGAATACAATACAATTGGAATCACACAGTATATAATCTTTTAAGACTAGCTTTTTTTTTATTTAACAATGTGTGTTTGTTTCTTCTATGTCTTTTCATGGCTTGATAGCTCATTTCTTTTTAGCACTGAATAATATATCTCATTGTATGGATATACCACAGTTTATCTATCCAGTCACCAACTGAAAGACATCTTGGTTTCATTCAAGTTTTGGAAATTATGAGTAAAGCTGCTATATAGACATTCATGTGCAGGTTTTTGTGTGCACATATATTATCAACTTATTGGGATTAATGCCTACAAGTGTGATTGCTGGATTATTTAGTTCTGTAAGAAACTGCCAAGCTGTCTTCCAAAGTGGCTGAACAATTTTGCATTCCCACCAGCAATAAATGAGAATTTCTACTGCTCCACATCCTCACTGTCATTTACATTGTCAGAGTTTAGGATTTTGGTCATTCTAATAGGTATGTAGTGGTATCTCATTATTTTAGTTTGCATTTTCCTGATGGCATATTTTCATATGCCTATTTGCCATCTGTATACCTTCTTTGGTGAGGTCTCTGTTCAGATCATTCACCCATTTTAAAATCCAAATTATTTACTTATTTTTGAATTCCTAAGAGTTCTTTGGGATAGCAGTCTTTATCAGATATGTGCATTGATAATATTTTCTCCCTGTGTATGTCTTTTCATTCTCTTAATAATGTGTTTTGCTGAGGATAAATTTTTAATTTTAATGAAGTACAATTCAGTTTTTTTCCCACGAATCATGCTGCAATGACTAAGAAGTCATTGTCAAGCCTACAGCTATGTAAATTTTCCAAAATGTTATTTTCTAGAAGTTTTATAGTTCATATTTTTTTATTTAAGCCTTTGATCCATTCTAAGTTAATTTTTTTGTGAAAGATGTAAGTTCTGGGTCTAGATTCATTTTTTACATGTGGATATCCATTAATGTTTATAGCATCTGTATTCATAATAGCTCCCAACTGTAAGCTAATTAATTCATAGGTCAAGATGGAAGTTACAAGGGAAATAAAACATACACAGAATTGAACAAAATTTGTGGGGTGTAGTTAATGAAATTACTGAGAGGGAAATTTATTCTGCTTAATGCTTACATTAGCAAAAAAGTTTCAAAACAATAATCTAAGATTCCATCTTAAGAGACACTAGAAAAAGAAAAGCAAAATAAACCCAAAAGATGCAGAAAAGATAGAAATGATAAAAACTAAAGTATAAATCAGTGAAACAGAAGGCATAAAAAAGAGAAAATTAATGAAACAAAAAAGCTATTCTTTGAAAAGACACATAAGGAATATTTAGGTGTAAATCTAGCAACACATGCACAAAGCTTGCATGATAAAAAGTATAAACGCTGAGGAAAAATTATAGAATATATATATGTGTGTATATATATATTTATATAATTATATATTTATGTGTGTGTGTATATATTTATATATATTATATATTTATATATGTGTATATATATTATTTATATATGTGTGTGTGTATATGTTTTATATATATATATAAAAAAATGAAAAGACATAACATGCCCATTGGATTGAAAAACTCAGCATAGTGAGTACATCATTTCTTTTCCAAATTGGCATGCTGGTTTAATGCAATTCCTGTTACAATAACAGCAAAATTGTTTTGTAGGCATAGGCCAATTTATCACAGAAGGCAATGAAACTAGAGTAACTAAACGGTTTTGAAGAAAAAAGAAGAAAATGGTAGGATTCAGTCATCCTGATTTCAAGATGTATATACAGCTACATTAATCAAAACAACAAGGTACTGGCGGAGCAACAGACACAGAGATCAATGGAGCAGAATAGGGAACCCATATACAGACCAGCACATACATGGTCAACTGGCTTTTGTCAAAAGTGCAAAAGCAATTCAATGAACGAAGGATAGACTTTTCAACAAATTGTGTGGAGCAATGCACATCCAAAAGCAAAACCATAACAAAACAAACAGAAATAAGTAGACATTAACCTGAGCCTCACCTCTTATATAAAAGTTAACTCAAAATGGATCTTAGATTAAAGTGTAAATCATAAAACTACTAAACTTTTAGAAGAGAATATAGGAGAAAATCTTCACGACCTAAGATTCAGTGAAGAGTTCTAAGATATGACATTAAAACCATGAGCCATAAGAGAAAAAAATGGATAGATTACACATTATCAAAATTAAAAGCTTCAGCTCTAGGATAATGAAAGGACAAACTACAGACTTGAATATCTGCCAACCAAATATCTGACAAAGGAGTCATATATAGACTACATATATATTACATATATATAACTATATATAGAGATAATTCTCAAAACTCGCCAGTGAATTTAAAAAAAAAGTTAGAAAATGGGCAAAACACATGAACAGACATCCTCCAAAGAGAGTATTTAGATGACAGATTAGCACTGAAAAATATGTTCAACATCATTAGCCATTAGATAAATGCAAATTAAGACTACCAATAGGTATCAAAACATACCCATTAGAAAAACTAAATTCTTTTTAAAGTTGTATTTTCAACAAATTCAAGTGAGTGTGAAAAATCTAATTTTTCATGTCATCAATAGGAATATAAGATGGCACAGCCATTCTTGAAAATAGCTTGCTGGTTTTACATTTTTCATAGAACCCAACAACTGCACTCCTGGGCAATTATTTCAGGAAATGAAAACTTGTGTTTATATAAAAACCTATGCGCTAAAGGTCATAGCATCTTTTTTTCAGAATACCAAGAATATCCTTCAGTGGATAAATGGTTAAACTGTGGCACATCCACACCATGGAATGTTATTCAACAAAATAAAGAATGCACTGTTGATATACTGCTAGCACAGCAGCTTGACTGGACCCTATAAAAATTATGCTAAATGAAAAAAAGTCAATCCCAAAAGATTACCTAATGCATGACCTAATTTACAAAACATTCTTGTAATGGCAAAACTATACAGATGAAAAACACAGTAGTAGTTGCCAGGGGTTAGGGATACGGGGAGAGGTGGGTGGATGCCTATAAAGGAGTACCATGAGGGATCTTTGTAGTGATAGAACAGTTGCATCTTGGATGCAGAGGTGATTAATAATCTACATATGTGATAAAGTAGCACAAGACTGCACACATGCACACACATCTACACATATGCATAAAAAATGGGGAGGTCTAAATAAGGTCTATGGATTGCACTGATATCAATATTCTGGTTTTGATATTGCACTCCAGGTATACAAGATGTCTTCACTGGAGAAAATAAGGTTATGGTTACACAGGACCTATCCTTTATTCAACTTCCTGTGAATCTATAATTATTCCAAAATATTTTAAAAAGTCAAAAGGACATAAAGTAGAATATTAAACAATAAAACATTAATTCACGTATGGGAAGACAGAGAAGAGAAAACAGAAGTATAGGAAGCAGATGAAAAAAAACCAAAATCAAATAACGAAATGATAGACTTAAATGCAAGTAGCTTATAGATATTTTACCTATTGAGGCATGGAATACTATTCAGAGATATAAGGAACAACTTTTGATATACGCCACAGCAGTGATGAATCTCAAAAGAATGATTCTGTGTGGGGAAAAAAGTGCAAGAAACAAAGAGCACAGAGTCTACAGGTCCATTTGTTTGAAGCTTGACACCAGATCAAACTAATCTATGGTAATACAAGTTAGAAAGTGATGGCCTGGGAGGGGGTCTATTTGATTGGAAATGGGCGTGAGAGCTCTGCAGGGTGATGGAAATGTTCAACACCTTGGTAGGTGTGTGGGTTTCACAAGTATATGCATATGTCAAAACTAATCAAACTGTACACTTAATATGAGTGCATTTCTATGGATGCAAATTATACCTCAATTTTAATATGCTCTTTAAAAAGAACTTTTAAAACTTTCCCACACCCATATGAATCATTCAGTGCACTTCCTGGGAAGCCCACGCTCCATTTGGATATCACGGGAGTAGAACAGTAATATGACATGGTACTTGTAGACACTTTAGAACTTAGATCTCACAGGCTGGGCAGCCATTTTTCCATCACTACATATTGGCCAGATGCTATTCAAATACCCAACTTTGTTTTAACTTCCACATTTTCAAGAAAAGGCAATATGAGGAAGTACCAAAGTGTTTTTAATCAAAGAAATGGAGATTTTACATCACCCTAAAAGAACATTATGGGAGTGCTGACAACTTCTCTATTTTGTTAAAGGATGAAATAAGAGAGCCTTGATTAGTAGGTTAAGGGACCGCTTCACTCATCTGTAAGGATGTAAATCTAGTTATAAGCTTGGATCTATGCAAGTAAGCAAATATACAGTACATAGAACCTATACTGTGAAAACAGAAATTAAGGTGAAAGCCAGGCTCCTGAGATGCCACCTTTAACTCCTTAGGAATTTAATTTCCCATCATGTAAGAAATTGGTGCTGTATAACCTTTAGCCTCATATTCACTTAATATGAGCTGTTCTTAGAAAATGATCTTTATGACAAACACTGGTTGGAATGCCCTGTTCTACTCCTCCAATATGTTTTTATATAATTTGACTTAAAAGACTAGAAAACAGTTCAGCTAAACAATGAAGTGGACATACTATAACGTCACTGGAAGTATTTATAGGACTACTATGAAAAGGTTATCATTTTTATGAGAATATTTAAAAATCAATAATTATGGAAAACATAGGAAGGACAATAATAAGCCCAGCAGTATCCTACCTGCTAATCCATAACCAATAAATATATTTAGAAGCATTTCAAAGCAAGCTCAAAACAAAATATACTAGAGATGACAGAAGTACAGCTATTTAGGTGTGTATAACAATGCCTGTACATACCCTAGGCCTGCTTAAAGTGTCATCTTTCCATTATCTCTCTGTCCTTTGCCTCATAAATAAGTAACTAGAGTTTTATTTTTTTCCTGTAAAGCATTTTACAATGCCACCCTCAATGTTGGTGCTGGGCTCTGTTCTATGAAAGCAAATAAATAAGCAATCCAGGTATTAGACAGATGTGGGCAATATCATCCAGCAACTGCACCCTGCTGAGAATTCTAAAATGAAAACACTGGTCCCTGCCCTCATGGAGATTAGCATCTTGCAGGAGTTACTCAGTACCTGCTAGCTACATTAGCGAATAAGCATCGGCTGTACAAAGGGCGAAATGTGAACGAGCACTTTCATTTATCACGCATCCACGATTGCTGTGTGCTAAGCCTTCCAACTCATTAAATCCTCAACCCCACCCTTGTCTATTTTTAGAAACCTAAAGTCAACTGTTCAAAGGCACATAGCTCAAGAGAAAAACCATAATTTATAGCTCCTAAATTCTCTACCCAGATGGCCATCCTATGAAGTTACAATTATTTTTGTTATTTAGTGGTGACTATGACACTTGACTCCAGAATCACATGCCTTTGCATTCCTTTGTTTCAACTGTTCATATTTTTGCGATAGAGACCCCTAAAATCTCAGAGTCACTGAGCACAAAACTGTAAATCCATCTTCTCTAATTTCCGAACACTAAAAGGAAGCAACATTAATGAGAACTCCCATCACCCAAGTCTGTTCTTGAGTCACGGAAAAATTCCATTCAGAACTAGAATTTAGTTGAATTTAGTGAATTTTACAGATATAATAATCGGTCAAGGGGTTCAGCAGAAAGGATCTCAGTCCCCGTCACTCTTCCTCTCAAACAAATTTCTTGCATGCTACTCTATTCAGTGATGGAAGGAATTTTTTGGAAGAAATGAGTTCATAGTAGGTACAGGCAAGCACTAAAAGGGGATTTGCACATGTGACTTAAACGTGTTGTAAGTGATTTAAGCAGAATAACCACTCAATTCCTTCACAACCCTTATTTCATGCTGACAGGGCAGGGCAAGTAAGTGACATAAAAAAAAATTAGTGTGTGCCTTGTAATTATAGTTTCCAAGGAAAGCTCCTGGGTTTAAAGGCATGAACTAGTAGAAAAACTTGGAATTGTCATCTGATATTTGTAATCAGATGCACAGGTTTGGTCTTATCAGTTCACTTTTTAATTCCTTTGTATCCCTCCTCCTTAGCTCAGCAGCTGTCTATACAGTCTGCAGAGACATTAAGTGCTGGCCTGTAAATCAGCATATTTTAATGCTACTTATGCTTGTTCTTATGTGTGCGTGAATGTGAGAAAATGCCCTGTCATCCCACATAATCTCCAGAAATGTAAAATGATTTAAAGTTTTTAGAATAGTACCATTTTTTATTATATAGATAATGTCTACTAATTGCTGAAATCTGGGAAATAAAATTATAGAGGAACTGAACATTTTTTCAGATATGAATCTCTGTTTACTTCTCTCACATATATATTTTTTCCATTTCCTTTCTCCTCGATAAAGAGGTGAGAGTGAAATGAGACAGAGAAACCTAGTTTTGTTGCTTCAAGGAGCTGTGTGGCCAGGCCTAATGCAGAAGTTTCCTATAATACCTTCTGGATTTTGTTGTTCAAAACCCTCTTGAGCCATCCAAGGCTGAGAGAAGCCAGAAACTGAGAAAGCAAAGTCAGAAGGATGGAGAACCTGCCTCCTGGTAAAATAAGGAAAAGTCTGTGGCTTTTGGCACTTGAGGGCCCTAGCCACCTGGGCCCAGCTCCTTGGAAAGGTTGGAATCAAGAATCACCATGAGATTCTGCTAAAGAGATGGAGCCCCAGGGTTCCCAGGCTCAGCAGGGAGCTTTATGTCCGAGAAGAGAAGAGAAGCTCAAGTGATAACTTCTGGCTTCAAGGGTCCATTCTAGGCTTAGACTATGAAGATGCTTTGTCAAAGAAACACTGGATTTTTCCACCTCCTCCTCCCCACAAAATGTTTCCCTGATATTCTCAACCTTGCCACCAGTTCAGTAATAATTATGAAACTCCCGCAGTGGTCCTTGATTCCCCCACCCTGCAACCCTCCCTGCAGCCACCATACAGCGAGTCCTGTCACCCCTATTCTCAAGTTCATTATCCACCCACTTCCATCTTCTTAGAGCTTCCACCCTAGGGCAGCCAATCTTGATACTCTCTGCTACAGCCTCCTAACTCCCTCCACACTGGACTGCTTCCACCTAGTCTACAACATCGATTTTCTCATTTAATGCAACTTAGATTATGTCATTCTCCTTTTGAAACTTCTTCTAGAGTCCTCCATTTGCTTAAAATGCAAATATAGTCATTACCTCAAGTCCTTGCATGATGTGGCCCGGGCCTACTTCTCCACACTTACCCTGGGGCCCTTTCACTCTCATTTTGTTTGGGACCCTGTGTCCCCTCAGGTTTTGCCATGTTCCCTTCTCTCTGTCTCACGCAATTCCTCCTGGATCTCTCCATCAAAGGGAACATCTCCCTATTCAGTTTCCATCTCTAATTTAACATCATCAGAGAAATTGATCCTGGCCTTCCCAGGAAACTCAGCCCCAACCCCACGTGACAAGGCATCTGCCCAGAGAAGTGACTTCTATTAAGTCGCAATATGCCATCTGGGCTATCTGAATTGAAACCAAGAAAAAGACAAATTAGGTTATCAAATCATTCTGTGCTTTCATTTAGATTCAAAATCAAGAAGAATTATTTGCACTCTTAAGTTCCACGCTACGTGCTAAGGCATTCTAAAGCTATTTGTTGAAAGGATGAGAAAGTGAATGTCAGCAGAAAGCATAAGCCTGAAAGGTTGCCCATTTCCAGTTTCCATGTTGGCTTCCTAGAGCCTAACCTTTCATTGGGAGAGGAAGTCCCAATCATAGCTAAGACAGAAGGCCCTTGAAATCTGGGAGGATTGGATGTTAGAGCCAAATGAACTTCATGTTAAATGACAAAAGTGATTTATTTGGAAAAAAAAAAAAAAAGATGTGAGTGTGTACATTGAGACCCCAGTCATTTCATAGCCCACATTTGGCTCTATTCTTCCATGCCATTAGCTTTGATTCTAAAATGACACCCACTCTTCATCTGCCTCCCAAGTTTCTATCCACATTTTTGTCATTGTTTTCAATACATAATAGACAGTTTAAGCATGTCTAATAATAGAAAGACTGAGTTGAATGACAACAACAATGAAACTGATTGGAAAATACTCTAAGCCCCAAACTGCAGAATCCTGAGAAGTTTGGTCAAGAAGACCTACACAGTCAGGTAAGTGGTATGCAAGTGCTTTTTCAATGCTTTTTATTTCTCTAGAATCTTCTTTGAAGTGGTGCTTTAGGTATCATAAATAACTTCCACTGTCCCTGTGAAGGAGAGGATTAAGGTCCCATTATTATGAGGAAATGAAGGCTTAGGCAGTTGCAGCAAATTATTTGAGGCTTTGGCCAAGTGGCAGTGAAAATTACCTTCCCTGGTTATAGTGTCTGTTGGGCATGAAAATAATTGGAAATGGCTAAAAGTACCCGATAGCATGACAAAGTTTCTTTCTAGGAAACTAATTCAACTCTCAATCCACATCATATTCTCAAAGAGCCTTCTTTTTTTCTAGTTACAATTGAATTCTTAGCCTCATAAAAGGACACAGAGCTCCAGAAATCCGTTTGATTTAGCATCATTCCTGCATGCAGCATAGTTATGATGTTAAATAAGGAGGATATCTGAATATTCTGGATACTTTCTGGTCTCACTGACACATTCTCATTTCTGATTTCTGAGTTCCACACATCAACATGAATTTTATTTTACAAAGCTTTGGTGCTTCCCCCCTTTACTTTTGTCTCCCCTACTCCACCTGAGAAATAATCAGAGTAGCAGTGAGTATGTCCAGGCATATTGGCAATTCATGTCCAATCATACAGTCAATAATTTTCTTCTTCATTCAGGTTGAAGTAATTCATGTTCTTGTGATGAGTCTCTTTTAAAAGTGATGCTGATAATTTTGAGAAAGGGTACGGATGGTGGGGGGGGGGGTATCAGAGTCCTTGTGAAAAGCTATCTTTTATGTTTTATTTGGGCCCTGACAAGTGTAAGTTTCTTGCCCATTGGATTTTTCCACTACTTTGTTTACTTCTGACTTTTCTTCTAATAAGCAAGCAGATTTTGTAATACTGTCTATTCCATCAACATATATGTGGATTTTACAGTCAACAGTATGGCACTTATAAATTGAGGAATGGGATTGCTAATCAAGAAATGAGCATCTAATTAACCATTGATATGAAGCCTTTGCTAACCACGGTTCCATCCCAGAGAGAAGACACCCCCTTTCTACAGGCCTTTCTACCCTGTACATGTTTCTGTCTCTTCTCTGTTTTTCCTTTTATAACTTCACAAGTCAGTAGCTTGCTATTGTCTTTAACCAAAGGGAAAATTATGTACTGTTATAATAATTGTTGAAAGGCACTTGTTAAAATTCATATCAGTAATTTTAAGAAGACTTAACATATAGGAATAGAAGGAAATGACCTTAAAATTATTCCTTAAAGGATTATCAAAAGCAATCACTATAGCACATATTTACTGGTATAATCATTTTATTCACAGTCAGGCACAAGAACCAAGGACCTGTACATAATGCTATCATTTACTTTTCTGGCTGTTTCAAGCACCAGATTTTTAATGACTGGAAGGAAAATGGGGCAAATCTGTCATTATTTTCAAATGATCTGTCTTGATACTGAGAACATGCAAGGAAATCTCCAGAAAAATATTTAGGAAGTGTACAAGTTTTGAAAGATGGCGAAATGCCTACAAGATAAATAAGGAAAAACTGATTTGTCCATATTAATGCAACAATTAGAAGGAAAATGGAATGCAAAAATAACCTATTTACAAAAGAAAAACTACTTTGGAGTTTAAAAAAATTCCAGAATCCAGTGGTAACCAATTCTCCCGCCTTTTTCACTATTCGTGGGCAACTTCTCTTAGTTTGATACCCACTTTGAGATTTTGTTAATTATACTCAAAGCATAGGATCCTTGCACTTGCATCATTCATAAAGCTCCCACAAAGTGTTCTGACGCTTTATTTGGTTTCACTGGCTCTTAATGATTGTACATTAGACAGGAACAAGGAGCTGAAAAAGATTTCTACATAACCATAAATTTTATATATACATGCATGCATGTATTCAAAGTCAGGTCACCCCTATAATTCCTACTATCTCCTTAGTGAATATAGTCTTTTCTGTGCTGCTCTTTGAATTTCTTTCTTGTAAATCAACTTCAGATACACCATTCTTTGAAATATAAAGATATATTAGAAGAAATTTCAGAAGGGGCCATATGTGACATGCCTGAGACATGGAGCCTGATTAGAATGGAGCTTGGAATCTTTTTATGGTGCGTATAATTTAAGACACCATGTTGTTACTTAGGAGGAAGCCTTATTTATAATAGCAGTACCATGCTGCATAACAGATGCCAGTGGAAAGTGAAGCTATGATGAAATTAACATGACCTTTCTCAAGCCTGCAGAACATAAATCAGATATATTTAATAAAGATCAAGTTTGCAAGAAATAGCTTCGACTTCAGACGTGCAAATGCTTCAATGAAAGAAATGAAGGCAATGCTTTGTACAGTTCTGAATATAGTTTAAATCAGGCAAAAAAAATGATGGAAAATGTGATTTGGAGATGTGCAACCTTTGCTCATTAGATATATGTGGCATACGGAGTAATTCGGTCCTTTCACTGCATTTTTCAGGTCATTAGGTACGTACAGGTACCAATCTCTCGTGTATGTTAACAAAAATTTAATTCCTGATGCCTAACTAGGATAACTGCATAAAGTAGTATTTTGGTATTTATTTGGGGATAATTTTGTTATCAAATCCCTTTTAAAGTCTATGATCCAATTTTTAATAAGATCCTAGAGGTTTTGAAATCTTTATATATGAAAAAAATGATAGCACAGTTCTTCCTCAAAGTAAAAGCAAAATTATTGAAGTTTTTCTGGCTAGGACAGAGGGCGAAAGTTTATTCTGAAGACAGAGATTTTTAAGATTAAAGTCAGGTTTGGCAGGAAGCCTGCTTTATTTTAATGAAAGAATGGACAGGGTCCAAACTCATTACTAGTGGAATACCTAGCAGCCGCAAACACATAAGTAAAAGCAGGAAGTCACCACATGCACTTTAACTTGTTAAGACCAAGACAGAAAGGGACCAAGTGCATTCATTTGTTTTATTATTCATTCACGCAAAAATCAATCCCTACTATGTACAGACTCTGGGAAAGTAAACTGATTAAGAAGCATATATTGCTTTCTAAGTGCCCTCATCAGACTGACTGCAACCATTTGCTTGCACCACATCTCTTTCAACTGGCTAACTGCTGTAATTATGGAATGTGTAAGATTCCAGGGAGCCCAATTCTGCCTGTGGAGTATCAAGAATAGCCCTTTAGAGGACCTGACTTGAGTCTTTGAATACAGACAGGAATTCGAAAAGCCGAGAAGGAGAGAATGCACGTTCCAGGCAACGGACAAAGAAGGAGCAAAAGGACAGACTCTAGAGTGAATATCAAGGGTCCTGGACATCGAGCAATGGAGACCAAATTCTATCCTAAAAGCAGCAAAGAGTTTTAAAAGTGAATATAGCCAGAGTTGAATGGTTATATCCGCACTGTGGAACGGTCCATCTGATCACAGGTGATTCTGCAGATGGCGTAGGGTGAGCAAGAGTAAGGGTGCGAGACTCAGGGGGCTCTTTCAGGAGGTGGCTGTGCTGAACTGGAGGGACAAGGGGGTCTGCATCCGCCCTGCAGCAATGGCAGAGAAGGAGGGGAGGATGGAGTCAAGTGACATTTAGGAGGCGTGATGAACAGGATTCCTGTCTCATTATATAGATGGGGAATCAAGACAAAATTAAACACCATTTATATAAAAACCCTTGGGTTTGGGATGCCTGAAGCAAATCTGGTAAGATACCCAGGAGGCTTCAGAAATAAAAGACTGATTGGGAGTTATCTCATCCAGAGACACAGTTCCAGAAGTCGTTGGCACAATTAAATCTTTGAAGATGTAACAGGAGATGAGGTGGCCTAGAAAGCAGACACAGTGTAGGAGAAGAGGAGCCGAAGATGAAATACGGGGAAACACGCACATTTGGTTAGAGGGTCTGGTAGGTGTGGGTAGAAGGGAAGGCCAGGGGTGGCGGAGGGTACAGCTAAGATCATGGGCTTAGCATGTGTGAGGTCCTGGGTTCAGTTCCCAGTACCTCCATAAAAAAATTTAAAAAGTAAAAAAAGAAGGGAAGGCCAGTGAGGTGATGTAAAAAGAAACTTGAATAAGAGAACATACTTAGGGGCAACTCCCTTGTGCCAAGCATAGTGCTCAATATTCTGTACTCAGTTTCTCATGATCATTCCCAGTATTTGAAATGATTTTATGTAAAATACTGATACAGCCACTTTATGGACCTGTATGAAGTGTAAATTCCCTAATATTTAAAAATCAAGCACTCCATAATTTCCAGCCTCATTGTCAGCTGTGCTTTTATTTTTGTGGTTCCACTTTGGTCGGTTAACAACATATAGTAACATCCACTGCTAGCAGCTTGTGAAAAGTCCCTTGTTAACAGCATCAAAAATTCTGAGTTATTTTGGTGATTACTGTGCTGTTATGTGAACAGTCTCTATTATTATAATTTAAAATTTTTTTAATGTCCTATAAAAATGTCTTCTGAACATGAGTTACGTGGTGAACCTTGTGCTGAAAAATACACTGGAAGTCAGTAAGGCTGGCAGAAAAGGGTTTCTCCTAATAGAGCATCACCTTAACACTGCTGCAGTTAGCTCAGGTCTTACAGACTATGATACCAACAGGAAACTGGGGCTCCTCACAACCTGGAAGAGATCATTCAGGTGACAGATAAAGACTCTTCCCATGCAGGTCACAATGACTGCGTCTGATTTTAAGATGTCTCAGTCCATATCTCATTTTATGAGATAGAAGCTTATTATAAATCTTCCTCCTTGGAGAGACTTGGTATTCTATTTTTTTTTAAATAAAAACCATCTGGAAATGCCTGTGTTTCCTATTTGAGCTGCCTCAAAAATAAGCAAAATGAAAGTTAAATTTTTACTGGGGTTTTTAACCTGATGTTTCTCCATAACCAAGCGTCTCATAGATTGTATTCTATTATACAGGTGCCAAAATAACAAAGAAGCTAAATTATTTGTACCTATGATAATGCAATCAATCTCTCAAACATATATCCAAAATCCATTATTCTAGCCGCGATTACCTGGAACTGTTGATGATAATGTCAAATATTAGAATTAAAAAAAAAACTGTAAAGTATGCGGTACCCCTCTCATCTTGTCTTATTTTTTTCCCCAATATCTTCATCATTTTGAAAGGATCACACTTTGAACAAGCAGCAGATGTTAATACAGAATTATAGAACATCTCAATTTTCTCACTGCTAACTCAGCTTACTGAGCCAATTTCACAATTCTCACATTCCTGAGTCCTAGGAGAAAATGCTAATTTAGATTGTTAAAATTGACACGGGTTAGGGTATAAAGGGTAATTAGCATAAAATCCTACACAAAGTGTTCTTAACAGCATTAATCAACACCCACCTAGGTATTCACTTATTTTAGTCAGAGCTGATGTTTAAAGGAGCTGAAAAGTATCTAAAATATTCTCTTCGAGTTAAGTCATAAAAAATGCAGAGTTTGTCCTCAAATTAAGTTTGAGGGTTTTGAAGCAAAATACCTAATGGGCAAGTTCAAGCATCACTTTTATTTTACACGGAAGAATTATTTAAAGCATATAAAAGTACTCTCTTGAGGAAAACACCTTCTAAACACTGGTGTTTTTGACATATTTGTGTCAGGGCTGTTCTCTACATGTGTTGTTATTGCTGAAAAGACTGATCTGTTTTTCTTCTCGCAAAGGTAGCTGTGTTTGGCACGATGGTTTTAATTTTCAGTGCAGGACGCTGCAGTGTGTCTGCCTCTCCCACTTAGAGTCTCCTAAACCCAAAAGGAGTCACTCGGGTCTGAATCTGCTCATCACGACAGAGGTGTTCTTGGTTCCTCGTATTCAGCAAGCCTGCTCTATTAATTGAAGCACCTTCTCCCGCTCCCTCCTTGCTAATGATGTGAACGAGCACCAGGAGAACTGTCTTCCACTTAGATAAATGAAGCAAAGTCACTTAACTTTTCTGCTCCTTAGTTTCCTCATTTGCAAAAGAGAAAAATGACAAAAATAACAGACTTGATAAGTGGAACAAAAAATATTTAAATTTCAGGGGCACAGAGGATCTCTGTCCCTGGGAGCTGGTTCACGAAGGCCCCTGGGGACACTGGTGAGACCCACCTTTGGAAATTCTCTCTGGGAGGCCCCAGTGAAGGGAAGGCCTCTGCAACGTGCTCTGTTACAGCTGGAGGCCGTTTATTCTGCGTAAGATAATACTGCTTTGTAGAAGACAGTGATTAGGGATGGGGAACAGAGGCCAACAGAACAGTCTCAGGAGGGAGAATGTTTTTCAAAATCCCAGAACCACAAGATGGGCGCTCTGATGAATGCTGGTGCTATTACAACCTGCAGGAGGCACCTAACTGAAACTGGGGAAGAGGACAAAGAGGAAGGATGCACAGGACTGATCCAGGTGAACAATGCAGGTGAGGAAATGCAGAAAATGTCCCTGACACCATGAAGAACATATGTGAGCATCAGGAAAGAAGAAAGAGCCTGGTGAATTCCAGGAGCTGAGATTTCAGTGCAGCTGAACCAGGCAGTACCAAGTGGAAGGGGCCTCAGACAATGCTGGAGTGTCGGGTGATGAGGTCTCCTGCACAGGCAGAAGGAGATGGACTACATCTGAAGAACAATGGAAAGTAAATGATGGGTGTTAAGGAAGCACGGACATGCACAGGTGTCCCTGTACTTCAGAAAGATCTCTGCCCACAGGATGGAGAGCAGACAGGGTCCTGGAGGAGACTTGGGGCAGGAAGTCAACAGGCATGCTATCGAGGTGCCCCTCGTGAGAAACACCTGAGGTTGGAGGGCAGAGGGGTCAGATGGGAAGAGGGGACCGATGATAAGAAATGCTCAGTGCACTGAGTACTGACAATGGGTCAGACCTCATGTTTTCTCTGTACTGTTTCACCCAACTGTCACACACATACACACAATGTTCTGTAACATAGGTACCATTTTCTATTTAAAGATGAGAAGATTCAAGTTAAAAGAGAAAATCAGCTCAAACTTCCCCAAAGGCTAAAGTTGGATTTGAAACTAGGAAGTCTTGCTTCAGAGTTCTGTCTTTGACCTGCCTTCCAGGCACATCTGGGAGGAAGGACTGGTAGTGCTCAGTGACAGCAGGCAGAGGAGATAAGCGGGCAAGGGGAGAGAAGTCACAAGGTGAGCACTTGTGTTGTCAGGGGGTGAGGGAGGCAGTGCACTTGGAGTCTGAGTCCAAGAGCAGATTCCTGGTTGAAGGGCAGGAGGGCAGATGGCACCAGATTAGTGGGCACCTTGAGTATGAGGTGCCTGCAAGTTATCAAGGGGATAGGCATGTGGAAGGGTGGGTCCATCCAGAGAAAGGGATGGATGTACAGGTTTGGAATTAACAGCAGCTCATCAGCATGGTCTTGTGATCACAAGGCTGCAGGGGAAGAGTGTGGAGCTGGAGGGTAAAGGGGCCCAAGAAGGAGCAGTTGTGTAGAGTTAAAAGGAGTATCAGGGGACTGTTTTGTCTTAAAAGCAGAGCAAAGGGATGCTTCGTGATCAGGCAGTGACTAAAAACACTAAACACTCTTGAGAGCATGGAAACAACCTAAATGTCCATCAACAGATGACTAGATGAAGAAGTTGTGGTATATTTATACAATGGAATACTACTCAACCATAAAAAATAATAAAATAATGCCATTTACAACAACTTGGATGGACCTGGAGAACATCAGTCTAAGTGAAGTAAGCCAGAAAAAGAAAGAAAAATACCATATTATATCACTATGTGTGGAATCTAAAAAATGACATAAATGACTTATTTACAAAACAGAAACAGACTCATAGGCATAGAAAACAAACTTCTGATTACTGGGAGTAAAGAGAGTGGAAAGGGATAAATTGGGAGTTCAAGATTTGCAGATGCTAACTACTGTATATAAAATAGATAAACAACAAGCTGCTTCTGTAGAGCACAGGAAACTATATTCAATATCTTACAGTACCCTGTAATGAAAAAGAGTATGAAAAGGAATATATGTATGTATATTTATGACTGAAACATGATGCTGTATACCAGAAATTGACACAGCATTGTAAACTGACTATACTTCAATTAAAAAAAAAAAAAAAACCACTCTTGAGAGGTTAATGAGATTTAGAAAGAAAAAAAAAAAGAGTCCTTTGATTTTGTACCAAGAGGGCTTCTTCCTGAAATGCAGGGCATGGTGGCTACCCAGTGTAGTGATCACACACAGGCCTCATCAGTCACTATTCTACAGACGACGCGATCACACAAATCTACAGATTACATGACGTAAACAACGGGGTGCTGCTGGGCCATCTAATGCCTCCTGTAACTTCTGATGTTCTCCTCACTGGGATTTGTCCCTTGACTTAGAAAAACACAGATTCCAGCACCATTGAACTTTGGCTTCAACATTTGGTAAAGCCATATCCTAAGGACCTTGTGACTTAGCAGAGTTGACCATAAAGGCTAATTATTTACTATAAAAATGATACCCTCTATCTCTCTAAAGGTATGACAGTTCCAAAGGAGATACTGTGGCAAGACATTTCCTCCCATGGAGAACCTTGTCCAAGATCAGTAATTTTATTTCTAAAATCCATCATTAGCTTTTATTTAGTAATTATACCATACTCAGGAGTTAGTAATGTTATGAAAGCTTTTCACTCATGGAGTACTTTATATATTTTTTTCACAGCACTTTCACGCTGCTGTTTTCCATGCAGATGGTTCACGGAGGGTAAAATGGGCTGGCGTGAGAGAAGAGAGTAAGGAAAAGTCCATGGTATATGTAAAACAGTACTTTGAAAAGGCCTGTGATTCTAATTCTTGATTTGTTTTTCAAAACTGATTACAAAATAAATGTAATTTTAAAGTACTCTTCATATACAAGGTTCTCAACAAATTAACAATTTATACAAATCCCTGTGAGACTCAATAGTGATACTCATTTACTAAAGGGAAATGATGCATTTATATTACTTACTTCAGGTCACTTAAAATGTAATATAGTGAAGAAGGAAATCAGAAAGAGTATGTTCCCGGACACTGGAATTATAATTTCTCCAAGTCTGAATCTTTCCTTTTAACACTGTTACACAGAGGATTAACAAATTTTGTTTTCTCAGAATAGGAAAGACGAGATTCATCTTATTTCTGCTCTGTTTGAAATTATGAAACCAAATTCAGTTTCACAGAATATTGTTTAGAAGCAAATCAAGCCCATTTACTATGTAAGGAAGTCTCTCTCTGCTGGCAAATGTTTATAAGATGAATATAGAGATGAAAGACAAGCAATTTATTTTTATTTCATACTAAGAATGGCAATTTAAACTACAGTAAATTTGTCCTTTGAAGGAAATGCAAACTATAGGTCAAATATCTTTATAACTTTATCAGTCTATACATAGGTCATATGAACAGTAATCAAGCTGATTTTGAGATATGAGGCTAGAGTAGTAATCACACATTTCATCATGTCAGTATCACTGTACGAGATATACACAACATATATGATTCAGAAATTGTATTTTAGTTTGTCTTATTGAGTTATACCTGGAATACCATCCCATTGCAAATCAGTCAAGCCGTAAGAGCTCTAAATGAGGCATGGACAAATTGAAATTCTACACTGGGAAATATACATCACACCTTTGTAATTATAGTTGTGTGAAAGCAGTACTTAACAAAATAAAGAATGTCAACAGATGGAAATAAGAATCATATTTTCAAGCTGCAAGGGTTCTTAGATATTATGTCAAAATTCTTCATATTACAGACAAGTGAATAAAGGTCCCAACTACCCAGAGATTATCATACTATGTGAACTAAGTCAGACAGAGAAAGAAAAATATCATATGATATCACTAGTATGTGGAATCTAAAAAAAAAATACACGTGAACTTATTTACAAAATAGAAACAGACTCACAGACATAGAAAATAAATTTATGATTACCAAAGGGGAAAGATGGAAGAGGGATAAATTACGAATTTGAGACTTGCAGATATAAACTACTATATATAAAATAAACAAGGTCCTTCTGTATAGCACAGGGAACTGTATTCAGTATCTTGTTATAACCTATAATGAAAAATAATGTGAAAAAATATAGATGTATAACTGAATCATTATACTGAACAACAGAAACTAACACAACATTGTAAACTGACTATCCTTCAATAAAGAAAAAAAAGAACTGTGGTGTGATAGTTGTGATAATATCCAAACAAGATGTACACCCTGAAACCCTGAATTGCATAATGAATTTACCAGGTGTATGTGACAGTAGCTCATCTCAGATTTTTTTTTTTTTTGCTATAATGATCATAAAAGTCTTAGCATGTAATTTATGATGGTGGTATTTAAGTTTTCTCAATTTTCATGTTAGACTGGTTGTATTAAAAGTAGCTTCTATTTTTAAGTGGTTGGCCAAATCTGTTAGGACCTCTCTCCACTGCATCCAAAAGATCTGATTTGCTTTATTCTCCTAATAGTCCTCTATTTCCAAAGTGGAAGAGGTTTGGAGGCAGATACAGAAGTGACAGCCATCCACTGACTTTTAAACTTTGGCCTCCACCCAGGAAAAGAGATACCTTTCCTCAGAAGAAACTTTCATACTGCTCACCAGCTCTCCTGGTTGGAAAAAATGCTGCATCATTGCTTACCCCATTTAATTTTTTTCTTCTAAATTTTTATTTTTTACTTTGCAATTGATGTGCTTTGAGTACAGTGACTTCTCTTCCTCTTCAACTTCTTCAACTCCTTCAACTCCTTCTCCTCCTTCCTCTCCCTCCTCTACTCTTTCTCCTCCTTGGCCCCTTCTTCTATTTTTAGAGGAAAGTATAATGTCTGTTATCCAATAATTTATTCTGGAGATTGGAAAGAAGATGACATTGGAAACGTACCATACAAAGAATCCTCTGATGTTGGGACATACACCTTATGCCCTTATGATTTCCAAAGAGTACAGGGGCCTGTCTGCTGCTCCCTTCCAGCGTGAGCTGAATCCTGTGTTCCATCCTTATGGGAGGTCAGCATTACTTGGATATATGTCCTCCAGAATTTTTCCTTGGAATTCAACACGAGAATTCACTCAGCCTATCATGAAAAAACAGTCTACTGTACTATGTCTGCATAATATCTAAAGAGAAATTATGAAAGGAAAAGGGGAATTTTATCGAAATTATGTATCTATCGATCTGCCTACCTATTTCTGTCTCTACCATCTCCATCCATCCATCCATCCATCCATCCCTTCATGCATCCATTTATCCATCTATATTTCTATATGATATATGTATGTATGTATCCAATGATCATCTACCTACCTACCTGCCCACCTACCTAGCTCTCTCTAGATTTCTATATCTCTATCCATCCATCTATCCATCTATATGTCTGTCTGTCTATCTTTCTCTATCATCTATTTATCCACCAACTTAAAAGACTTCCTTACTGCCATATAGTCAGTGGTAACAAAATATTAACAATTTACAGTTTTTCAGAAGTACAGTTTTATACTGTGCTCAACTTAGACTAGTCTCAGAGGCATGTATAGACCAATCCAAACAGAGATCACCAATGAAAAAAAATCACTTAGATTTACTTTATTCCCCAGAGAAAAGACGTTAGGAGAGTATGCAGCTTTAGCTTCAAAGTGGCTTGGTAATAACATTCTAGTGATTATGTAACCCTGTATTTAAAAAATAGAACAATTTTTAACCTAGCAATTATACTTCTGGAAATGTAGCCCAAGGACATAATTATATTCATAAAGACATAGCTACCAGGGTGCTCATTATAGGACTGTTTATAGTGGCAAAAAAGTTAGAATCAAACTGAATGGCCAACAACATGGAATGCACTGAATAAACTATGGTAGCACTCCGCCAGAAGAATATTTAACAACATGGAAATATCTTCGTAAGTGGATTACAAAATGGAAAAGGAGATTATAAAACTTAAAGAATACATGATACTAGGAAAATACATATCTAATCCCACATTCTTCACCTTTCCTAGTTTTCCTTCCATCTGCTCCTATCACTCCATTTGACAGGCAATCTTTAGCCTTCAGTTTACCTGATTTCTCAGTAGCTACTGACACTGTGGACTCTCTTCAAAAATACTCTCTTATATTGGCTGCTTCATTCAACACTTTCCTTCTATTGTCTCCAACAATTTTAAAAATTATTATTATTAAGGCTTTATTATTTACAGTAGTTTAAGGGTCACAGCAAAATGGAGGAGACGATACAGAGATTTCTCTCATTCTCGCCACCATCCCCACACACTATCTCCTCCATCAGCAGCACTCCCCACCACAGGGGCACCTTTGCTACAGATGATGAACCTGTGCTGACACATCATCACCACCTGAGGTTGCATCACGGTTCACTCTGTGTCTCCTAGCATTGTGACCACTCATTCTCCATGCATTTGTCACGGCTTCTCTTCACTACCTAACCCTAAACACTCGCATCTTTCCAGCCATAGTCCTGGGCCCTTTCATGTCCTCCACCATCTCTGGGGGATATCATTCAGATCCTTGGTTTCAATTACTATCTATTCACAGATAACTTGCATATTTATATAAACTTCATTCCAAACTTCCATCTAAGCTTATAGACGATGTGCCTGACAATGCAGTTGTAGTATTCTTGGTTACTTAGAAAAAACACATTTGAACTCAACATACCTAAAAGGAGATACTTTATGACTCCCTGATTGACCCATTTCAAGCTGGTCACAACCCAATATTCTTTCAGAGATTCCTACTCCTGAATGAAACTCCTATCCATTTAGTTAAGCAAAGTACAGCAATCAATGCTATTCTTAATATCACCTTTACCCCAATAATAACTACAGTTGACTTTTGGGGATTGGGCTGCCAAACCTCCACTCAGTCAAAACCTGCTTATACCTTTACAAGCAGTTCTCCATATCCAGGGTTCTGCACCCACTGGTTCAACCAACTACAGACCCTGCAGAACTGTATTACATAGTTAGTGAAAAAATCCTGCCTATAAGTGGACTCTCACAGTTCCAACTCACAACTCACAATTCCAAGGGTCAACTGTATAGCCTGAGTCCTACTATCCCTTCCAAAAATCTCTCACACCAGTCCATCACTCTCCGGCTGTCCACAGAACTATAAAGTCTCACTTGAATGACAGTCATAGCTTGTTAAATGGACTCCCAAAAGCCACTCTGCCTTACCTCCAACTCATTTGTATATAAAAATAACCATGTCAGCCATTCCTTGATTACTACACTTTGGTGGTTTCTAACTACAATTAGGAAAAGACAAGCCACCTTGATCCATGGGTCACTACGTGTCTAGCTTCATCAAGTACTATTTCCCCTCCTTCTCTTCCAGCTACACTGGCCTTCTTTACAGCCCCATACTCACAAATTCTATAGAACTTTTCAGCATGCTATTCCCTCTGCCTGAAATGGCATCCCCACTCTTTCTCTGGATGATTATTTGGTAAGAGTGAGCTAACTGCTATTGAACACACAAATACTCAAAATGTAGTGGCTTAGAAAATGTAACAGGCATCTTGGCTGGCAGCATGAAGAATGGCTACTAGCAGAAGTTATATTTTCCTCCCTTCTGGCTCCACCTTACCTGCATATCCTGGGTCTTCTCTAAAGGTCATGTGGTTTAGTCAACCTATTCATTGCCACTCCTTCTGGCCTCACCATATGAAGAACCTCTTCTTATCATATGAAATAATAGTATCTGATCATTCAGTATTAATAATTTTTACAGGGACCAAAAGACTTGATTTGGTTGTCAGATGTCTTTGAAATAGTAGGAGTATTATGAGGAAAATGAGACAAAAAAGAGAATAAACCAATTCAATTTCAAATGTTCCCTAGAGATCCAATTGATCATTAGATCATAAATTCAAATTGAAAGGAGAATAATGACAAGATCAATCATATTGCCAATCCGCTCAAAAACTGAAGGCATTCAAAATCCCAGTACAATGATCTGATGAGTAACTGTGCCAAGTGTCACATGAATGAAATTCCCAGAGGGACAAATAAGTAAATCCAAAAAATCAATGTACCATGAGGTTGACATTTCACACACTGATTTACTAGCTCCCTTTTCCCAACTTTGCTATGCAGAAAGGAGGAGAAATGTCCTCTGACAGATGTTCACATACGTAGAGATGGACTCTCTCCCAATTGAGTCAGAGGCACCAGATCCTGACATCTTGGTTTGACTAACTAGAAGCCAACCATATGCATACAATTGGAAAAGGGGCATGGGAAGACATCTGGATAAGAAGCAGCAGAAACAACTCTGCTTAGTACAATTTAGTCTTTTTGAACAAAGAATGGTAGTTTAAAAAGCTCTCAAGTCCCCAGGACTCTGCTTTATTTGTTCACTTCTTAACATTCAGGTTGTATGAACAGTTCTCACTTGACTTGTTTAACTTATTTTTATCCTTTACAAAAAAATACCCCTACCCTAAAATAGCCAAGCTATTTCTCAGTGACAACAACAATTATCTTCTCCTCTCTCTCAACTCCTCTGGACATTTTCTTCTTCTTTTCCTTTCACTCAGACCACTGTTAGGGAGAGAGTTATTTCCATTCCCTTGATTAACCCTTATGGTCACTCAATGTCACCCCAAACCAGGGCTGCTGGACCAGTGTGGCCATTTGGGTGGCAAAGGGAAAAATAGATACAGATGAGATTTATTCCCTAATATTCTCTCTCCTTTGATAACAGGAACACTCCCTACTCAACCTCACTCCTAATCTTTATTTTAAAGCCCTTCCCAACACTCAGTGAAATGCAAATGAATCTGATCTCAACCTTCTGAGCTGCCAAAGGGCCATACTGAAGGGGAACAAACATTCCTTTTCACCTAGAGCTGTCCAGCATAATTATTTAATGCCCCCTTTTAATTTCAAAACAATCCCGTTTTTGAAGACAGATTATATGAGCATTGTGTTTTTAGGGTCTAAGTGGGGTCTGATGGGGAGGAGTGAGCATAAGAAAAATTCGTTTTACCTCTTGTCTGTTTTACATTGCTAGCAGAAAAACAACTGCATCACAAAAAGACAGTAAGAAAGATGGAGGGAGGAAAAGCTAACCAACCAACCAATCAACCAAAAGCACACCACACACACACACACACACACACACACACGCAAAATACAAGGGGACTAGGTCCCATGAATGTATCCAGAGAAGGCAGGAACTCTCAGGCAGAAGCATGGCCGGGGCAGCAGAAGGGAAGTAGGACTGCTGAATTCTACCCAATGGAGGAAAGTCAGGGACATGAGAGGCACTATCTGAGACGTTCAAACCTCCTAACAACTAGAGGACCACAAGGACAGGCAGGTGGGTGAGAGGCTGGAGGGGTGAGCAGAGGGGAGGGGCTCCTCATCTTAGCTGCAGGTAGTGATCTTGTTTTCTATTCTTTCTCCCTCCCTGTTAGAATGGAGAGCCTATTTTAGCAGGAATGCTGTTATACATGGTGATTAAGTTCTATAATTCCATTAGCAGAGTACTAAGCTTCAGATACATTGGACTTAATTAGGCTTTTATGGAAAGGCCCCGGGAATTAACTACAATGTATAATATTGTTCATTTGAGAAAATATATTCCCAAATGCAAACAAATGCTCACCGAACTTCTGGAATACAATTCCTTTGAAAGTGATAGATGAGAAAAGGGTATGATCAATTCCTCTCAACTCAGGCTGCACATCTGAACTATCGGGGAGCTTTTAAATTCATACCATTACCAGGGCATCACACCAAGAGTTTCTAGTTTAATTGGCCTGGGGTGAAGCCCAGAGATAAATATTTTTTAAAAAGCTTCTTGTAGCTGGCTTGAGAACCACTGGGCTAGTAAATGCCTCTTGGATCTATATTTGAGTTACTGGCTCAGGAGGGTTTGTTTTTATTATAAAGGGGTCTTTTCTTCACAATAGGATTCACTCCCAGTTCTATTTTTCAATTGTTATTCAAACTAAAAAAATCTCTTAAGCCATGCCTTTTCAAAAGAGACACACACCTGTAGTGTAAAAATAAATACACCTTCTTGCCAGTTATCTTATAAATCTCATAGTACACTGCTAAAAAGGAAATAAACCCCAACATACTGACAACAGGAAATGTAATGAGATTAATTCTATATATTTGAAAGATTTTACTCCTACTCAGTCTCCTCCATCAAGATCCTGGCAAAATTTTAGGACAGAATTGAGTCATTATCTGATTCCTGGAGGTTCTCTGAACAAAGCTGTGTTACTCCAGTAGAGCCCAGGGTTGTGAAGATAAGACTTATTAGGTCCACAAACTCCTCAAAGTTCAAAATGAACTTTACATAAGACAGAGTTAGTATTATTATCTCCATCAGTAACATTCAGGCAATTCAGGTAACCCTCGTGGTCTCACCCTAATCCTGTTACTGTCAGGAACAAAGTGAGTGCTGCCTGAGCAACTTCACAGCCATGCAGGAGGGGTTTCCACACACCCTGCCCACCAACCCCATGACTCATTCTGCTGCTGAGTGATGTCTTCTGTTTTCCTATGTAGCTCATTTTCTCCTTCCCCACCTAATAAATGCATCTGGACATCTTCTGAACCCCATGTACTGAACCCTATTTCCCCACCATGACTTCCATTTGGTAACAGCTAAAGTATGTACACAAGTATTTTTTAAGCTCTGAAATAAACTGTGAATGGTAAATAGAAGTGACATTGCTCTATCACATTTCTTTATCTTGTACCAGATGCCTATGATCTATGCTCAGGAGGTCTCAGGCAGAGTGCAGGGAATGAGTGAACACACTCACCTTCCCTGGGTGGATACAGGCATGATGCTTATTTCATATGCCAAGTTACAAAATTTACCTTTATATTGGTAAACTACATTTTAATCAGATTCCCATAAAATAGTTCTATTTGCTCAGTGCTCCTTATTTTCAGTTCATTCTTAATGTGACTGTACATTTCACATGGTAAACAGAGAGTAAATAGAAAACACCCAGGTCTAAATTTCGTTATCACTAATACACAGCTCTGTGTACACAGTGGTCTTTTGAAGGACATAATAAACTGAGATGTATGTGTACTTTGTGAAATTTATTTGGTTTTAGTTAGGCAGATTATGCAGAAGGATGATTCACTCATTGAAAACTTTCTCTTGAACAACTACTATGTGCCAGGCAGGATTCTAGGCACTGAAGATAGACTAGTGAATAATGAGTCAAAAACCCCTGCCTTCATGGGACTTACATTCTAGTGAGAACTTACATTCTAGTGGGAAACATCTAACAGCACTTCCGAAAAACTAGGTCCCAAGTTTGTTTCTTGAATCAAACTTCAAATCCGTATTCATCTAAATTCAATTTGTCTGCTTTCTTCTTTAGATATTGGAAAGAACGTGGTAGAGAGTAAAGGGTTTGGTTAATGAAAACAAAGAATTCCATAGGATTGAGGTGTTAGAGGAGGTAGAAAACCAATGGGCTAAGAAATCATTCTCACTGCAGAATTATCTAATCCCAAGAGTTACAGGATCAGAGTTGGCTGCTCGAAATAAAAATACTGAAAGCCAACCCATGTTTTAAAAGTGAATTTGCTCAGTGTTATTCCACATGCATGCTTTTAAGAGGTCTATGGTAGAAGCCACAACGCTACATTCTGCCTTGCAGGCTAAGTCATGATCATGGTAATAGAATGGGGAAAATAAATCTTCCCGAACTCGACAGCTGAGTATAGGTTTCCACAGTGAGTATAAAGAAGACTTTGAAGGGCAAATAAATGGAAAATGAGGTGGGAAGGTGCATGCAGAGAGAAAACAGTACAAAGATTAACTGAAATAAATGCCCAGCAACAAGAAGGGTAAGAGCTAACTGCTGGCAAGGAGAAGGCCAGGATGCAAGTGCTGCTGGGTAGGATGGGAGATGCCAGAGCATCAAGCTCAAGACAACACAATGGCTTTGTGGATTCTGAGGCAGGGAGGGAGGGAAGCTGTGATTACGAAATGCAAATCCCAGTGAGACTTCCTCATGTGATCCTATTTCAATACTTCAAATATGTTCCCACCTACAAATATCGGCTTTTAAGACAAGGACCAACAGGCCGAAAGAAACCATCACCCTCCCTTTGGAAGACATGTCTGGTTTACCATTCCTTATGATAACACAGTGCCTAGAGAGGGCCATCTATAAATTTTCTGTATAAAACAGACTCTTTGAGTTTCTCGGGGAGAATGGAAGGGATACATGCATTTTCTTGTTTGTTTGTTTGTTTGTTTTTCTGTAGATTAAGGAGGTTTTGGTGTAAAATATTTGGTGTAAATTGTAAGTGGGGCTTTCAGTACAGTGAGAAAAACTGTTCCATTCTCAGTGACACCTTCCTCTCTAAAATGCATATTATCACAGAAACCAATATTTCACTAATAATGAAGAAAAATGCATTCAAATGTTGCACAAATCAATCTTTTCTATGATTGGAATGCAGACCTGGATGGGGATCGGTCTCTTAAAAATAAGGTATTTTTACAATGTACAGATAAAAGTAGATGAAAACTCTCTTCAACACAGAGAACATTTAAACGCTTTACTATTCCAGTAGTTTCACTAGTAATTTGATTTAAAGCTGAACGTTCAATTTGAATCTTAAAATTTTCTTAAGAGAAAAAACTTAAGATTCAAAATCTTAAATGTAATGAATTTCAAAGATCTCTACAAAAAAAAGTTTAATATAGAACTTTAAAAACTACAACAAATTACATAGAATAAATAAAATATAAGAAAATAGACACTTTTTATTTTGGACTATTAAGTAAATATGTTTCTGTATTTATAAGGGTGAAAATATTTTGGATTACAAAGGGTTTTTTTTTTTTTCAATCCTACAACATGCCCCCCGTAGTACAGCACATTTTAACCAGTATTACAATTTGGGTTAATGTCTGTAAAATATTTTAATTCAAATATTGTAGCCTTAAAATAATAAAAAGCTAGGTACAGAAAAAATATTGGTTCTGCACAAACAATACTCAGAAATTTTAAAATTTACTATCAAAAGTTTGACTTCTATTTCTTGATGCCAAGAACGCATTGTACTTTTTCCATAGTGTAAATGATTCCTAAACGTTGGCTGATCACACATGCTGTTGTGTATGGAATGGTCCAGTCCTGCTATAATTACTAATTGCTTCCCCTTTCTCAAATGGGGGAATTCATGAAAAATTATGTGGTCACTCTAAATACCACTGAACTTTGGGATACTGATGAATTGTTACAAAAGAATAGAATTATGATTTGTGTTTATCTGTCTAAAAAACAACAAATTTCATATTTATTCTGACTATTCTTGTGAGCTAGTATTTACCTAGTGCTATAATTTGTAAGCTGTGGTGCCTTGCCCCATATATCATTAACAGCTGTATTCTGTTGCCCCTAATTTATAAAGAGGGAAAGTGAAACTTGAAAGTGGTAAGTGACTGTCTCAAGGTCATATAAGTAGCAAGAATAGAAGCAGAATGGAAACTGAAGACAGGTCTACGTGATTCCAAAGCCCATGTTAAATGAATGAATAATGTAAACACCCACTATGATATTTATGCTAGCAATACTGGGAATGAATATTGGCCTAGGAGAATGTCCTGTAGTTGTTTTGCTCTTCTAAAGTCACAGATTTTGGTGTGACTCCAACTGCATTAAATTCCATCTAAAGTGTCCATTTCAGCTTTACAGCTGAAACACTTCTAGGTCTGCTCTGTCAGATCCAGCAATGTTCCTCCCACAACCATTTCTCATCAGGATTAATTCTAACCTCAGGGGTGTATGCAGTGTGAAAACATTTATGGAGAAAAACACCACTATCTGTCTTTGATTCATCCTGTATTAGCTTTCAATGAGATGTATAATTATTCCCTTATGGTCTTTGGCTATTAGCACCAATATCTACAGTTTCCAAGATTCTTAAATCTTGCCCTGCCCACTGAATGGGCAGTTTACCCCTTAACCTGCCCTCTTCACAGATCGGAGAGCAATCTGGATCCATGGTTCTCCTGTGCTATCCATCCATCCATCCAAATTCCTTGTCCTTCTGGACATTAGAAATGTTCAACTGCTTGCCAATAGCCCACTGATATGATGGGGCCCCTCAATGTCTTTCTGTCTATACACCCAAGGCAGTGATTAATTCCCTACTAGCAGCCATGCTAGTATGAAGGGAAAAGCTGCTGCCTCCCAGATTTCCAAATGGAAAGCAAACACAGCCTCTTCTACTCTTGGCTCTGCATATTTTAAGGAGTACCTATCATCCTAAACCCAAATAAGAAGCGGAGGAAACCAGAGTTCCCTTTATCACCCATGGCTGTGTCCAACTTTCTTCCTCTTCTCTAGCTCTTCCTCTTCTCCCCATTGTGGAGCATCTTGTCTATAACTCAAAAGCTATGTATTTTAATTCCTCCCTCTTTTACTGTGTTATAAAATTCTGAACATAAAGGTACAAAATTCATCATTTATTTCTTGTTTCTTCTTCCACGTTGTCCAAGGCAGGAGGAAAGCCCTCAGGACATAAGTGGATGAAAGGACAAGCTGAGGTTAATGCAGAATTAATTCTTCAAAAGTCTGACCTTTCTCCCAGAGCAGCGCAGTACTCCTTAGGACTGACTACATTTGTGAATACACAGCAAAAGTCCAATGATCAGATGGAGAAGATCAAAGTAGAATAAAGCAAGAACAGAGAGAAGACAGAAAAGAAAAACAAGAAAGGTTTAAGGTGACAAGGAAAAATAGAGAATGATGAGAAAAGAGTAGAGTGGTAGTAAGAAACAGCAAAAAAAGGACAGAAAAGAAGGGAGAGAAGATGCAAGAAGTGATGGAAACATACAACAGAGAAACGAGGTAAGAAAAGAACTGGAGAAGAGACAAAACAAAAAGAAAATTTAAATTTCAGAGAAGAAAACATTTGATCTTCCAATTCCTAATGGGCACAAAACATCTCACATGGCAGCCTAAATCCATCTTCCCCATTCCTTCTGCCCCAGAGTGTTTCCAGCTTCTCATCTTCACAGCTGGCCACAGTAAGTGTATCCAGCTGGGTAAGCCTAGGCACTACCACTTTAAGATTGCTGCTCCATGATGCTCCTTTTCCCCTATTTTTTAGGGTTAGCTGAGTTCCAGACACTGACCTAAAGGATTTATGCACATTATCTCATTTGTATCTTACTCCATATTCTCTGCCTTCTTGGCTGCTCAGCTATACTCTCTCACATACTAAATCATCACTATAAACAACCCACCTACCAACCTTTAATTTACTACATCAAAGAGTAATCAAATGTTTGAGTCAGTCCTTGGTGTGGACAACTGTTATAGTTTCCTTTGGTTTTGATTTCCAATTCAAAACTCCTTTTTCTAGGGGTTATATTACCAATCAATGAAACACGTGTTATTAAAGCAAATCATGGGCAGCAAATTATGTTTGGGACTCGGAGGTGCTACTTTATACTCCTGGAGAGAAGCCCTGTGTTTAAATCTGTGCAAGACCTAGAATGTCACCTGGGTGCCTTTTACAGGCAATGTGCTGATTGTAAAGACTACAGCTGAAGAGGGACTGTGGCAGAACAGTAATTCTTATTCCAGGATTCACAGCTGTTCTCTATTTATCATAAAGAAAGGCACTTGAGACATTTTGGCCAACCATCCAAAATTCTTCTTAGCAAAGAACTGATGGAAGAAACATCTCCATTTATCAGGTGACCAAAAGAGAAGCATACAAAGAATTGTGGATTTTTCTCAAAGATATGTCAGTGGCAGTGTTATGAAAATTTCCTCAAAAGTTCATGACCCACCTTCAATGTGATTTTTTCCCTCTGTCTTACGGGATGCTCCAATTTGTATTATATATTCTTATAACTTTTATCTCATTTCAGATGGCTCCCTGAGAGCTGAGCTAGCCAAACACTCAGCCAGGATGTCCTGGATCTACTTTCCCAGTTACTACCTTTGTACCATTAGGCAAGGTTTTCTAAGCATTCAAAGGCTCACTTTCCCCATTTGGAAAATGGGAATAATAACAACTAACCCTTTCTGTTGTTATGAGCATGAACTGAATATGGCATGTCAAGCACTCAGAGGTTTTAGCAGCGACAATAACAATGCTACTCATTATTCTTATTGGTGGTTCCAGCACTTGTTAAACATCTTGCATAGCAAACTCTCCAATTACTATTTGTTAAATGAATCATTTGATTTGAGAATGAGCACTGTATTATTATTTGTCTGCTTACTTTATTCATTAAAAACAAAATAATGATAAAATACAAAAACATAAATGTTTTCAACTTATATGAGATTTCATCATTTTGGAAGAGTACCTATAAAACATTTCCCTCTAATAATTCTTGGTTTGATGCTTCCTTCACTGTTTTAAAACTGAGAAAGAAGATGACTATAAGATGGTGGTAACTTCAGTAATCTACACATGCCCTGCTACTTACAGAAGACTTAGAATGCATATCTTCATAAAACGATATACCAATAACCAGGTCCCTGGCTGATTTACTTTCACTCTGGTCAGAGAATTGTATCAAGATCTTCTACAAATAGCTCTGCTCTTTTCTCTATCCGTTTTTCATAAATCAATAACTAGCTTAAACTTAGCTAACTCACTGTTGTATTGCTCATAAACACATATAGTAAGTTCATTTTGAGTAAATCTCTCTGTTGAATACAAGACTAAAATTATATATCAGTCTACTAAAATCAAAAATCAAATCACAAATGGCTACATAATTAAACACAGCAAAACTAATGTTAACGGTGCATCAAACTTTTTTTTGGTAAATAATAAAATCTTGTTTACATCCAGTTAAATAAGACATCTACATTGACTTAAAACTATTTGGACTCTCTTGACTGATTTTGACCTTCCAGAGTTTAGGAAATTCTTGATTTGCATGTGAACAAACTATAATTGAATGTTCAAAAGAAATATCTATTTTTCCCCCTTTTTTCCCCCAGCACATATTAGAACAATTTCCAACTGAGCTGCTTATTGTGAAATTTTGAGGCAGTTTATTTTCTCAATCTTTGTGTAGCCTGTCTCTCCCCCAAATTAGGTTCCTTATTAATCATCTCTGCACATATTATAGTTTTAAAAAGGATACCGTGCTATTACGCTCTATCTTCTGTAACAGTATGTGGTGTTGTGTACTCTCTAATCTGCCACCAGAGTGTCACTGCACATCTCCTTCATGCAGGAAGGGATGTCTACTAACTTACTTTGACAATCAGGAGACTGAAACACAGCTTCTTCCAACACGTAACAATTTGGGGACTAGAGCATTTGAAGATTAGCACTTGTACAAAGCTCTATTTCCTCATATTAGATAGCAAAAACTATACATCAGGAACATTGCTGGAATCAGTTTTGTTGTGTATGCTGCCTTACTGAGATCCCACAGTTTATAAGGAAGATTTCAGCTGTCTATATGGTCATAATTAAAGTCTCAATAGAAGGTGGGATATCACAAACATTTAGATTTTAATTTTTATTCTGCTGCAAAAGACCATGTCATGTCACATCTTTTTTCAGTCATATTTACAAACAGAACTACCACAAGGTTCTCCCCTATCCACCCTTTGCCAATTCTTCCATGCAAGGCTTATTAATGATGTTTAAGTTCTTGGAAGGCAGAGACTGTTTGCAGAGTGAGGTGATATTGCCAAATACAGGCTGCAGTGCTTTACCTCTTATAAATTTAACAGTAAGCTGCTCAACCAAGAAAAAGGAATTTCACATTTGAAATGCCACCTGCATTGCAGGTCTCTTAATTGGGCCAATCCTTCTTCCCCATTCTCTGAAGAAAAGACACCTCCATAGAGAAGCTGGTTCTTAGCTAACAAGGTCACCAAATAATAATGCTTAACTAGAGCTTCTTGTAATTAAATAATAACAAATGCAAAATAATCCTGAGTCCTTATCAACTGATCAAAAGGGACGTCTGGTTTCAGAGCTGTCAGTTTCAAGACTCAGGTGATGGGCTAATTTCTCTCAAGTGTTGATTTGGTTCTTTTCTCTTATGAGAACATATAGAATGATAACCCAGCTGTGCCCTAACCATATGTTCAGATTCACACAAAAGTCAAATCAGCTTTCTTTTTCTAAATTACTTCCTCCCTTGATGTATGGACCTTATTTATAATCTCCCTCTGTGCAGTCATAACACTATCACATTGGGCTTAGTTTCTAAAAACCATAGCAATTGCCTGAAAATTGATTTGATGTCTTTGGCCCATCCCTCCCTTTGGTCCCTGAAGACATTTTAATATGAGCCATGACATTATGATGGATGAAATCTGGCATTTTACTGTAGCAATGCTACTCCCATGTGGAAAATAACAGCTTGTTCAAAAGCTGGTCTTCCAGCCAGAGTTGGGATAGATGGTAAGCCATATTTCCAATCTCTTCCCTTTCCTTTCAAAATATCCTTCCTCAAACTTCTTTGTATTATCAAATTTTCCTGGCATCACAGGTGGAAGCTAATTGTAGGTCACATAATGACAGTGATAATTATGTCACCAGAAGACAGGGTTAATTGTGAATAGGAAACAATCTAGATGTTTGAACATAGAATAAAATAGTTTTCCAGTACAAACTCTGCAAAAACACCCAAGTTTCTGCTGATTTGCGAAGCAACTGTACCTTTTAAAGATACACTGTAAGGCAAAAGTCTAATGCCAGTAGACCAGATTGAAAAAAAAATCACGTTTATTTTTTAATAAACCATATGTTCTTATTTGTAAATTACAATATTTTTTCTAACATTATATTAACTACCACAGTCAACTGTTAAGGCTAATAAGTACGAATGTATTTACAAATTCCCTCGTCAAAAGGGGGAGAAAAGATAGTTAAGATTCCACTAGTGTGTGCAATTAGTATCACTTATATTTAAACGATGATGTATCTTGGGCCTTGGTGTTTTAAATATACTGGTTAATAACCATCTCTGAGGATGACTCACTGCAACTACATTTCTGTTTGTTCTGGGTTGTTTGTATAGGTCCATATCCCCTACTAAAATAGAATAGTTGGACTTATGGAAATATACTGTAATTAAAACATTTGTAATTGAACACATACAACTAGTATTTACGGCCTTCACCAGTAAAACTCAATACTTACTTAACGGCCTGCAGCAAGCAGATGACTAATGACTGCAGTGAGGAAGCAGGACTGATCAATGTGTGTTGAACTCAGGGGGCCCGACTCCCCAAGTGCAGCCTTGATGCCTTCAGATCTGTTCCATCTCATTAGAGAACAAAATAGCTCTTACATTCCCCACATTCACTGTTCATGTTTAAATGATAAAATGAGGCAGTCACTGTCAAATACATACATACCCTGTGAATTATTTGACCATATCCATCATTTTCATGTTCACAGGAGATTGAGCTGCAGGTAAAATCCAGCTCACGACACTGACATTTTGTACTGGGCCAGTTTACTTGGTGTGCCATAATTTGACTTAATTTATTTTTCAGTTTCACTTTTATCTTGTTCACTTTCTGTAGCTACCTCCCTCAAATTCCTCTGACAACCTGAGAATGTCTTGCAGCTGAACGTAATATTAATTACATTTCAAAGCAAACCTTTATTCATTTGGGGACAATCTGTGAAACAGAAATCTGTGACTGAAGCTGCTGCCAAGCCAATTACTGCAAAATAACTCAAATATGTCTCGACAGATTGCATTTTTCCTATTGTTAGATTGTTTATTCCATAGATCAAAAGGCTACATTCCCTTTAATTAAAATGAACTAACTCACAGAGTTAGATATATTATCTGTTCCTTGGGACCATATATGGGTTTCTGTATAGACAGACTGTGCTAATGAAAATCTGAGTTTGGTTTTTTTTTTTTTTGTTGTTTTTTTTACCTAACTGCATAATTCTAGTTTTTTCTAGATGTTTCCAGGCTTTCTTGATGTCAAGGCAGCCTTTGTATGAACAAGCCAGAGAAGAAAGAACTAATCAGCACTGAAGACCAGAGTGCAAAGAAATTATTCAGTTGCTCAAAGAAATTCACCCTCGGCACACATCACATTGCATCACACGTGCAGAAGAGATTGGTGAATTGCAACAGGTTCAGTGGAATAAGCACTTGACATTCAAATTCTTACCCAAACTTTATCTAAACAATCCAGATTTCTTAGTTCCACAATGCAAAGCTCGGGATTTTTATTTATTTAGTTTTCGTGAAGCTCTTGAGGGACTGTCATATGAGGTTTTAGAAATATTCTTTTCAGTTTAGGATAAAATAACAGCAATCAATATATTGATCTACAGAAGAATAAATTTAAAAATTTTAACAATTGTTTTATATATATATATATATGATGAACCAGTATCTCATATTTGTGTTTTTGCAAATTTGTCATTCAAAAGCA
The DNA here is from genome assembly GCF_036321535.1 of Camelus dromedarius. Classification (NCBI taxonomy): domain Eukaryota; kingdom Metazoa; phylum Chordata; class Mammalia; order Artiodactyla; family Camelidae; genus Camelus; species Camelus dromedarius. The sequence continues at coordinate 6,977,633 of NC_087461.1, forward strand.
AAAAGGTGGCTTCAGAGCCATAAATATTATTTTTTTCTAAGATTATACTTAATTTTAGATATATAAGGAAACACATTAAAAACCTATAAAGGGTCTGCAAGATGAAATTATTATATGCTACAATCCTCTCTTGATATCTAACATGATTATTTTGTCTTCCACTTAAGAAGGTTCTGTTAACATTGAAGAAGTTCAGTTTGGAGAAGGAAGAATCTCAATGCTCAGGGAAGTTTGGGCTTTAAACACACAAGGCACCAGCCAGGGGAAGAACAATGGAGAGTGTGTGAGTAAGTCAAACTGGACAAGAAAAACATCAACTAAGGGTTTGCTGAAATCCTATTTTTTCTCCAGTTCTTCCATTTTTCAGGAGAGTGTGTGAGAAAAGGAAGATATTTTCAAACACACTCTCAGCACGTGGATCAGTGCAGTCCCCAGGGTCCCCAGCTGGAATGAATTTCAATGATCTGCTTCCATTTGCCACATCATTTGTTCCTCTTCCATAGCTGTAGGCTGTAGATGGTGGCAAAGTCGTTGCTCAGCTGAGGGTTGGAGTTCATTTCCACTGTTCTGCTCTGGGCTTCCTCCCACTCCTGGCATCCTACCAGACTCAGGAAGCTTCTGGATCTCCATGTTTGGGACAATGTGAGTCAACCACAACAGCAATGGTCGCTTCCTCTCTCTCCCTCACTTCTCAGATACAGGCTGTCTCAGCTAAGGCTGCCACAAAAATACCACAGAGTGGCCTGAACAAGAGACATTTATTTCTCACTGTTCTGGAAGCTGGGATGTCCAAGATCAAGTTGCCAGCATGGTCAGGTTCTCATGAGAACTCTCTTCTTGGCTTGCAGACAGCTGCTTTCTTGGCATGTCCTCCCAAGCACTTCTTCAAAGAAGGACTCTAAAACCATCACAAGAACCTCACCCTTATGATCTCATCCAAACCTAGTCACCTCCCAAAGGCCCAGCTTCCAAATCCCCTGGCACTGGGGGTAAAGGTCTCAACACAGGAATGGGGCTGGTGGGGCTAACAACTAGTCCATAACAAAGGCTGTTTTTGTTCTACTTCCTTCCGACCCCTCATCCAGAGCCATCTGACAAGGGATTAGCCTATTTCAGTTCTGACACTAGCCACATATATCTGCTGGAAATGCACCCCACCCTTGCTCTCTGTTTGGATCTAGGAAGTTGCAGGCAGAGCTTTAAATCACGAGTAAGTCACTTGGGTTTTTGAAATCTGTAATTCTGGCCTAAGCATTTCTGAATACAGGCATCAACAACACTCCTCAGTGTTTCTAGTGGTTAATGGACTATTGGTGACATTTAACAACACAACATAGGATTCCAAGAATAATTCATCTTTCTGGCAAAGGAAATGATAGAACTATCAGCCAATGTGGAAATATGACAGTATTTATAGGCAAATAACCTCTATTCTGTACAAATTGCTGAAGGATGTGAAATCTTTTTGGCTATCCATATCTTCTCCCTTCAAAATGCCTATCACTCTTTGACGAGCCAGTTCATCATTACAGAATCCTGAGGAAGGGATACAAAGTTGGGAAGGTCATCAATAATCAATCACAGGTTCAGAAAGACTAAGGAATGGCTGATCTAATCTATGTTAACTTAGGTAGGTGTGTGTGACAGCCGTGGGCTTGCTCTACTCAGACCTCCCTCGAGAGAATCTGCTCTAAGGGGAGGAGCTTGCTGACAGCTTTGTGCTGCTGTGCCTTCAGAAGGGTCCACAACGGGGTTGAGGCCAGGACCTCCATCTCCCCAGGCTGTTCTTAGCCAATGACTGGGCCTGGTAGGAGTCCTGGGGTCAGCCTTGCAGAACCCTTCTACTGGGCAGTCTTTACCCTGGAGCTTACCATCAGCTTGGCTAAGGATTTCTCAGAGTTGCGCTAGAGTCCAAGCCTCTCCTTGTTAAGTCCTCTATCCTGCCCTCTCTTCTTTCTCAGGTGTCAGACCGATACTGTCAGTGGAAGATTCTCCCACATCCACCCCTGTTTCTTCTCTCCTTTATCCTTCACAACTGTTTGCCCCAGTGAATTTCTTACACTATTCATTCCATCCTGGTATAGGTTTCCCAGAGGAGCAGAATTCAAGCAATATGTGCATTCACATGTATACAATGATGCAAAGATTCGGACACAAAGGTATTGATATATACACACATTTACATGCATTCATGTGTATGTAGGTAGTATACATATGTACACTCACATGTGTGCACACAGACATACTTGTTTAACCAGCCTATACTTCAAAACATGAACTGACCTTCTCACACAGATATGCTAAGAGTACGTTAAAGACAATACGACTTTTCTTTCATTATCTTGATAAAGATTCTTACTGATAGGCAAGAAAGCATCCTTACCTATGTGTTAAAGGGTATAGCATGTTAAAGGGTATAGCATGGTACTTATTATCAGTATGATTGCTTACATTGCTTATATTAAGAAAGGTAAACCCAAAACTAAAAAACTGTGGTATATATGACCAATATATCTACTCTAGTCTATTAAAAAGCCTAGGTTTTGTTCTAGTAGGTAGGCATTCATTGAATATATTAGTTTTTCAGTTTTTAACTGGTATCTATTGGTGTTATAAGGATTCAATCTTTTATGAATATTTTATAAGGATGTTACCAAGGACTAAGTCTACCCTAGAATAAGAATGATATTTACGTTCACCCAAATAGAAGTCTGTCACATTTATCAAATTACTCTAAGAATCTTTCAAGACATTTCCCTTGAACATTGATAGATTTCAGGCTAGCCATGACATTTTCAGTAAATTTTATCTGATCGTCTGTTGATGCCTATCCACCTTTTGATTAAAAATCCATGATTTTAAAACTACATTATATTGAAATTTCTGAAACCAGCCAAAACATATAGTTCCAAATGGGATATTTGTGGAGGGTCTTTACATATAACATAATTCCAAATGAGACTTATTTTTATATTTTAGATAGGAGCTTATTTTAAGCCTCATTTAAAATATTTCTATGACTTGACAACAGATGTGAAAATCAATTTTGATGATATACTTAAAAGTACCTTTTTATGTAAATGTGATGAATTAATATATACCTTCCTAAATACATATGAAATCGTGCCATTCTTTTCTTTCACAATATCCCATCTAGATTTTCCTCTTTAACTTGATACAGGAAAGCCCAATCAAGTTTTCTGGATTAAAACATCTCTACAGAGTTTGATTTTGCAATGAAAGAGTACATTAGGCAGAAATAACCTTTCTTGAAATCTGAATTACTCAGGGATTTTCTAGCACTCTTGATTCAACAGGCATGCCTTGAGCTGGGACATTCTATTAGCCTTAATCAGAAAAATGTAGCCATATGCTGACTGGGAAATACACTTTCTGAACATTGTACTTTTTAAAAATAGAAAGAAAATATATTCCATGTTATTGTCCACCTTTTAAATGCCAAAAGATCTAAAAAGGACAGGTACTCTTTCCATGTTGGTTGAAGCGTAAGTTAAAAATTTTAGTAAAGTACTTGGATAAAAGCAAATTTTATCTTCAGACTTTTTACTGATGCTGCTATGATAGAGAAAACATATTACATACGTCTTTCTTCTTCCCATTGCATTTTATTGAAAATTATTTTTTCTACATGTTAGTAAATGGTAAGTTATTTGAAATTTAATAAAGAGGAAAAAAAGCATGAAACAGGGAATATTGTAATGAGAACCGTCTCTCCCCCATTCCCCTTCGTCAACCTCCAAAATTTCAACATGCTCTTCACTTGCTCTGTGAAGCAGCACTGTTCGAGCTGGTTGTTCAAGGGGGCAAGATGAACTACTGTGTGTGTAGGCCATAAAGCATTTGCTAATTTTTCTGAGAGAGAGAAGAGCATATTTTAAAAGCTGATAAAATCCTAAAACTTCCTGTCACCCTGGACTTCAAACAGTTCTTCTGGAATCAAAATGCAAAGAATGTCTCAATGAAACACAGGGGTATCATTTCCCTTAACTTTCTGTTTTTTGAAGTTATTGATGAATAATTATGAGAGCCAACCATAGGATAAATATTTGAAAGGTTTTGGGAAAAATGACTGTTCCAGTTTCGTTACCCATGCTTGGAACTTATCACCTGTGTAGCTGAAGATACTTAAGATAATTAAGCTGCCAGTCAAATATACTCTCTGGAACTCTGCAGATTGCAAAGCAACAAATAAGCTCAAAAGAGTTTGAACAAATGAGACCGGGAGGCCAGTAGCTCAGGCACAGACTGCAAAGATAACTTTCACTCTATTTAGCATGAGAAATCACTCAAATATCTATAGTGATTTGGAGACATATCTCATGATGGTCTAAGAGACCAAAGAGAGTGCATTAGACAAAAATATCTAGGAATCTCTGCCTCTACTCAACATTTAAGTGGGCAGTCCTTTCTCAAACTTATTTAAACACCATTATGGACTGAATGTTTACGTACCTCCCCCGAATTCATATGTGTAAATTCTAACCCCCAATGTGATGGCATTTGGAGATAGGGCCTTTGCAAGATAACTGGTGTTGAATGAGGT